>NW_011502014.1:0-27514 GCF_000495115.2 Populus euphratica | reverse complement strand
AACCCAAAATAAAATACATCGGAACTCTATAAACCTCCCAGAAAATTAGTACCTGGCACAACGTTAAGAAGTGATCAATTTAACAAAATAACATAATGGATTAACGACATAAACAGGATTAACATCAAATTTCATAACAGTCGATATGGATTAAGAAAATAGTTCTATTATATTACAAAAAGCATTTTAAATTTCACCCCTTTGAAGTGAAGTTTGATTCTGAAATACTTCAGATGTGGCGCACCAAGATATTTCTAAGGGGTAAAGATTCCAAACAATAACTCTAGGTTTTTTGCTGCCACTCCTGACATGTCAGTATTCACTTCTTTGTATAACAAGTCGTCCATCTGTTATAGAGGTTTCCCTCTAGTTTCAGCTTTGTTTCGACGCTGAAGAACTAAAGCAATCTTAGAAGAAGTGTTGCAAATTTTAAATATACACGGATGCTTTGATGCCTACAAACTTCTTTACAAAGCATTCACGACAAGCCTCCTTTTTACAGGAACTTCTCATAAAACTCACTATTACTAAGGATGAGGAACAGCCTACTCTTACCACTCACACAATCATACTATAATCTGTTTTCCATTTTTCCCCTTCAAATTTATTCAGGTCTTTGCCCACTGATCTTTATACTGTCTAAGCAGCTAAAAAATGAGCATCTATTAGGCAGTTCTCTTTAAGAGTATCAACTGTGAATTGGACTGAACAGAGCCTCCATCCCAATAACAAGAGCAACTAAAACACATGAAATAGAAAAAAAAAATACATAAGAAAATCCAAAAGCAGATGAACAAGAATAACCAAATAGCAGTACAGCATCATTTCCCACTTTTCATTCAAAACTCAACAACACTTGGCATCTCAAACACAATCAACCCACAAATAAGCCGACAGAAACCCAAAAAATCACATTACCTGAACCCAAACTCGTATAACAAACTATTCGAAGTTTCGCACTCTAAACCCCCGCATTCTCCACTCCGCTTCAGCTCTTTCAGGATCCTCACCCTCCACTCTACTAATCCTTTCACTGTCCTCCAAAACCAACCAACTCGGTGGTTTAACCGCTCTTAACCACTTCAAATCATCAACACTTTCCCCATTCAAATCCTCCTCTTCCGACCCAGCTTCCTTCAAATCCTCCTCAATCCCCTCATATCTCAAAAAATACTGCTCGAATCTCTCAGCTCCACAATCCTCAATTATCGGCCCACTCCTCACTCTCAAATAAAAACCACAACTTTTCGCATAATCTGATGCGATGCTAACACAAACAAGCAGTTCTCTACTTCCTCTATCAAAATTGAACCAATCACAGGTCCCATGTAAACCCTACAATTCCTCAATCTGTTAACAAACATTGCGTTAACGCAGCCAATCAATCTCACTTCACATGAATTCAAATCCGACAGCGTAAATTCTCCAAACTCTTTAAAATTCTTGAAATTTTTTGTTAGAGTTTGATTTTCTTGCTTTCCGATTCCTGGGGAACCACGAAGTGAAAGAGGAATTTGATGGATTTGGATTTTCGGGATTTGGTGGGATTGGAATTGAATTTGGTTTAGTTGTGGATTTGTTTTTGAAGGAGAATTTCTTCTTAGTGACAAGTTGGGAATTCAATTTATCGAGAGATTGCTTTAAGTTTTCGATGGATTTAAGAGAGGAGGGGATTTCACAAGGGAGAAAGTAGGAGCTTTAAGCGACGAGATTTTCGAGGGTGGAGATGTTGGCGATATGAAATTTTAAGCGAGCAGGATCTGTTGTGCTGGGTGAGTTGGGATTCGATTGAGCTTTTGGAGTCGGTGAATGTGGAGAGGAAGGAGGCGGTGGATGCAGTTTTTTGTCGGGATTGATGGCTGTTGGACAGGCGATCTAGCATTGCTTGGTGCTTTTTTTTGGAGTACATGATCCATGGGACTGGTTGGATTCGGAGTTGAGAGATCTGATGGCGGCGGCGATTCTTCTTCCATGGTTGTTCGTGGTGGTTGGAGGTGGATAAGGGAATGACACTGCGCGGGATGTATGAAAAAAAAATGGTGGTTGGAGGTGGATAAGGGAATGACACAGCGCGGGAGGTACGAAAAAAAAAAATGAAAGAATATGAAACTGCAGAGTTTAGGAATAAAACAATATCATGAGGAATTTTATTTTCTTGTTGCTCAATGGTAACATTCAAGCAAGCTATTAGACTAATCAGTACTTTGCTAATGAAGAAAAGGCCAAGTACAAGGCAGAGGGAAGAATAAAGGGACCGGGAGGAAAAATTACGCAATCAGTGAAGGAGGATGCTGCTGCTCCTCCTATGTCATGAAATTACATCATATTCATTGAGGAATAATACAATAACAATTGGCTCAAGCAGATTTTTCAGCTTCTGCAGCTGCCTCTTCCTCTTGCAATTTCTTCAAGGATGGAGGTGGTCTAACAACAATGCTTCTCTTCCATTGCCTGTCCAGCTTTCTTGACAGCCTCTTCCCAACCCCCTCCTCAATCTCTCTTTCCCGCTTAACAGTAAGCATGCGAGCAATCTGCAATCAGTAAAACACACTCAGTCAATACTGAATTAAGAGGGAGGGTACTACTTTTAGCCTTGAAGCATCGGCAGCGGCAGTGAGCTTCACTGCAAAAAGGCACATCATTCTTTGCAGAAAAAGGTTCAGAATGCTAAATGAACTTCAGTATTTTAATAAAATATGTGATGAACACACAGAAAACGCATGACAGTGAAAATGTGGAAAATGGGAACCTACAAAATACTTGAACACAGCAGCCATTTCACGACATCTTAGTTACAAGTAAAGGGGGCATCTAGTCATATCCCCATCTTACTTGACTACACAAACTAGTACTTAATAAGGTGCACATGACATATCTCCAGCCACAGGAAGAAAAAACAAATCTTTGAGCAATTTCAGAAGGATGCGATTATATCTCCAGCAAATTAGGCTGCCGAATATATGTCAGCAAGCAAATGATTTAGATGGCATTTATTGTTTGCCATGGTGTCATGACCATTAAATGTACAGCTCCAACTTTATGTTATATAGTAAATACACAAGACTACCCATCAAAAACCAATGAGTTGAAATACACTCTTAGAAGCATCATTTTGCCTTTGGCCAGTCCTCGTACTCCCCCGCCCAGTTACTCCTTGGAGCATAATTAAGTTATCGCAGCCTTATCCCAGACATTTGCTGACAGATAGACCCATTTCACCTTTCTGCACTAGTCAGGGATATACCATATGGGTCATTTATATTTCAGTAGGCATGCAACCAATGACACTCGGCAGAAGAATAGCTACACGAATTGCAGAGAGTCATTTTCACTCCATACTGTATTGTAGCATGTCATGGCCTTAAACTATTTCTTAAACTGTATGCCCCAGTCCCATAATACATCCAGAGCCTCATTGTATTCAACTTCATGCGATGGACATGAAATAAATGGTACGGTAAGTTTCTGCCTTTCAGTCTGACATATATTGCATGGACTTATGCTAGTGACCATTTGGATATCCATCCAAGTGCCAGACTGTCAACCTCTAGAACCATTCTCCCTTTTAAAGAGTACTTGTAAAATACACAGGTAGTTTAAGGTGACCTGCAGAAAATTTGACTCCTTACCTTGATAATGCATTCGAATATTACTATTCTCATTGTTTCAAAGAAGATCCCTCACTACTAGATGGCAGACCGGGCAAGAATAACAACATTTACATTAGCATTTTTTGAGGTTGCAACCAAGGTAACAATATACTACCAAATCCAGAAATACAGCAACCCCAAAGAATTAAAACAAAAAATGGAAGATAATGGAACGAAATGAAACCACACTTTCCAACTTAATCATTTACATAAGAATTCCATTGCAAGATAAATTACTAACGAGGACTTAGAAAGCCATGATATTAGGTCATACATACAAGCAGCAAATGGTTTAAAGAAAGTATGCCTGGTTATCCAACAGAAAAAAGGAAAGTGTGCGAGGAAAACAACAAGTGCTCATGTTTCACGCATCTACAAAAACTTTATGTTTATTTATTTATTTATCAAATATAGAAGGAAATGGTGGGAAGGTGTTATGAAAAACGAAAGGCACAAATTCCACATTGTTAATGGAATTACTCTCATTCATAATGCTGGGCCAAGAACATGAGCAATTTAAATAAAGTTGATGATGTCCAAATTGGAAATATGCTTCGATGATTGCTCCAACTAAAATTATTCTGCTGGTTACCCTTGACATGGTAACTAGACAGCCAAAACTCACCATAGAAGTCACACCCAAGCCATCAATTGACATTTCTACAGAATAAAGATTGAAGCATAGAAGCATGCACCTCGAAAACCAAGCCTCCACCTCTATTATAAATCCCTTACTTCCCTTTTTCAGAAAATTTTGTGTTTGTTAAATAGCAAGTATCCAAAAATCAGTTCCCGCAGAAACTATTTCAGACATAACACTTACAAATTACAACCACGCAATACAGTGATGTATTCTAGTCCTTCCACAAAGAAAAACCTAAAATGTCCCAAAAAAATTGCATTCCCTTCTGCTTAAGCATTCTTGTTGCCATTAGCGATTCAGATACCCAAGACACCCTTTCCAATTAATTGACCAAACAAATTTGAACTAAAGAGCAATGGAAAAAACATATTAAACAATGAGAAGTTGGGAGTTGTATAAAAGAAAAGCAGGAGCCTCATATTTTACTTGTTTACCAGAACTTCTGAGCTTTGTCATCTATTAAAATATAGAAAAACAAGCAAGGAAGGTCTACACAAAAATAAATAAACGGAACCCATTCCACACTTTCATGGCTCCACAGTAAGGTGTATCAAAATTCCCCTTTCACAAATGGGGAGGGAGCCATAAACACCGGAAAGTAGAAATGAAGTTATTTGATTCGATTATATGATCTCATTGATTACTCAACCATTGTTTAGGGCTTAAAACTCAAGTTGTACAACTAAATAACAGGGCTTCACATCAAAAGTCAAGAACCTCTCATATCAATCTCCTACTAGTAATTAAATTGCAACGAGCATCCAAAAACACTACAGTCCTAGCTAATCATGATGCAATGCGGCCAGGGAGCCTACTCCCCCCACAATATCCAAAACAACTCAGAATTCCCATTTCGCCCCCCCTAAGCACACTTGTTGCCATCATTATTTCCAATTCACTCCGGCCTCATAAAACAAGCAACTAAGAAGCCAACATAGTAATTAAAAGAAACAAAATTTCAAGCGTTCCATGGAAATTTAAAGGCAAACCAGAAGAGATTATTTCATAATTTGAACTAACAAGCAAGAAGAAAGATATAAAACAATGGATAAGGGAGAAAGCGAGATACCCTTTTGCGCATACGGCGAAACTCACTAGACTTGAACTCATTACGTGTAGATTTCTGAAGACGAAGCATCAAGAGTTCACCTTTAAGATCAACAACCTCTTCATTAATTTCCTCAGTTGTCTTGGCCCTTATTTCCTTCAGTTCTTCTTCTTTCTTAGCCATCATTATTACAGAAGACCGTGTCATTTTGATGGAGGGTAGGAGAACTGAAACGGGACATTTTTGGCGGATTTGGATGCCGGAGAAGCTTGATTTTGGGATTATAGATAAGGGCTTTGGGGGGAAAGTAAGTGCGGGAAGGCTCAGCATTGCTCTGTGCTTTGGGTTCGCTTGTGAGACTCTGTCCTTGCTCGAGGGCTTCAACTTCCAGGGTATAGTAGATAAGGCGTTTTCTTTGGCAAGTTAGTCACTCGATTATACAAACATTTTCAGTTTAGAACTAAAATGATTTTTATTTTCTAATTAGATTCCAAGAAGTTCAAACAATTTCAATCAAATCCCTCCATGGGTGTATATCAATTATCAAATAACTTTTCATCTAAATTTCACGTGTTAAACGCTTAAATGAATCCCCAGCTACACCGTGTTTCTAGTCGAGTGTTTGCTGTATTATTTTATACTGCTCTTATGAGAAGCTATATTCTTGTAAGATTTTAAATTAATTTTAATATTTAAAAAAATATGCATTATGAATATATTTTTGGATATTATAATTTTTTTAAAACAAGAAATAGAAAGATGATGGTTTATATCTAATAAAATAAGTTAAATTATATAAACTAACCAATTAAAAAAGAAGTTGTTAACATTGTTTGAATACTAGTGCGGGAAGTTCATTTTTGTATTAAAAATAATATATGCATCTAAAGACTTGGTCTAGCGGTGGCAGGAGTCTCGCTCCTTCCACTGCCATAGGTTTGAGCTCTGGAGTTACATGTCTGTCAGCCCCGTGCTACCTTACCTGCTTGCTGGGTTTGCAGGGTATTCAGTAGGCCGTGGGGATTAATCGTGGTGCGCGCAAGCTGACTCGGACACCCCACATATATAAAAAAACAAAAAACAAAAAAAAATAATATATATATATATGAATATTCTACCATGTCCGTCCTTTTATAAAATATATGTTTGTTGTGCTCGGTATCATGAATTTTTTTAATTGAAAAAACAAAAGGATGTTAATTTATATCTAATAAAATAAATTAAAAATATATATTAATTGAAAAATAAAAAATTTCTTAGGCTACTTGAATATTAAACCAGAAAACTAATTTTCCTATTAAAAATAAATACACGTGTAAATATTTTATTCTGACTGTTTTTTTATTTGATACATTTTTTTTATTATTTTATTTTAGAGGTTAGTTTTGGTTGTTAAAAATAAATAATTTTTTGTTTTTATAAATGTATCATGAAAATACATTTTATTGATTTCTCAGCTAATGAAAATCACATGTCACTAGTCTCCTCCATCATCACTAAATTTAACAATTTTACCAATAAAAATCTATTTTAATATTTACATTAACAGTTTATTTTATTAATAATTAATTTACCAATAAGATCATGAACAGAAAATATTCATTAAAAAAACATTCATCAATAATTTTTAGTCTATTAATGAATCTGTTATTCATAAATTTACCGATAGTTTTATAAACAAAACATGACTCTAAAAAAATATTACTCTTTTTATTTTATTAGTAATTCTCTTGGTACAATTTAGTATATCACCAACAAAAAAACTGTATGCAATTCCACTAGTAAAATTATATATTATTGCAGAATTGTTATTGATAATTTTGTTGATGAGCTAATAGTTATAGTGACATTTATAATAATTCCTTTCTAATAATCTTTAGAATATACCAATAGATTTATTTTAGCCAAGAGTTTAGAGAAATAATATAGTTTGTAAAGGTTTTTTCTCAAGTTATTTAAACATGTATTCTTTGTATGGCCAAGTATTAAAAATAAATACATGAAAAGAAGTTTATTATTTATTCAGGTGTTTTATAATTTATAGCATTCTCAAAAAAATATTCATTACATTTGCTAGCATCTAATAAAAAAATGTTTTTATATTAACATACTCTTTTTTAAAAAAATAAAACTTGTCACCTATGGATCTAATAACAAATTTATTAAGTCATTAAGTAGTCTAAAGTTTTATCAAAATTAAATAACCTAATAGGTTGATATACCTAAAATTTAAAAATTACAACATTAGTTTTCTCAAAATCAAAAAAAAAAATTGTTATTTATTTTTAATATTTAAAATAAATAGACTCATAGTGAGTTGATACCTCAAATATTAAAAAAATAACACATTTATCAGATTTTTAATTAAAAAGTTTTGAATATAATATTAACTGATGTTAGAGTTAGAAGTATTGAAATACCATAAATTAGGTGAACCTCCTTAAGACTCATTTCATAAATTTGTTTTTTAGAATTTAGGTTGGATTTCATGAACTTGATATAGAATTTGTTTGGAATTATAGTTATGTTTAAAGTGTTTTTTATCTACAAATATACCAAAATGATATTTTTTATTTTTTAAAAATTATTTTTAAAATCATCACTCAAAATGATCCAAAAATATTTTAAAAAATTAATTTTTAGCAAAAAAATAAAATAATGTTTTTTTTAAAATACAAGTTAACCTTCATTTCCAAACACTCTTATAGGCTTTTTAATATATTTATAAACATAACCTGAGTTGTGATATAGAATGACTAATTTAAAATTAATAATTTACAAAGCAATGCAAAATGACCAAAATGAAATAACCATTTTAGAATGGTGTGGTTAGAAATATCAATTATGGTTTAATTTATTGTAGCAAAACTACACGCACCTCACCCAATAAATAAACCACTAGTAATTTAAGTATAAAATATTTTAGTAATTTAAGATAAAATTATTAATACAACTTACATAATATAAAATATTTTATAGTTGATAATATATTCCCGCCCCTCACCTTTTATATATACACATATGATAACCGGTTAGGATTTTATGGTGATTATAATATTATTTGATAATTTTATTTTACAAGTTTAAATTTATTTTCAAAAATAACATAAAAACAATTCTTGTTCCCGAGCCACAGCAATGTCGGGTTGCTAGAAATATAGTAAGAGAAATCATTTTCCAGTTAGCTTGATTTTGGGTTTACAGAGTTATTTCTAAATGAGTCCATTTTCGTATCTGAAAAATAGTTAATAAGCAATCTTAGGATACTATAATTCATAAATATTTGAGTCAAGGGAAACGTGTTTTCTTTTGTAATGTATAGTTTTTACGTTTAAGCTTGTTTTTTATATATATAAAAAAGAAAAGGAAAAGGAAAAGGAAAAGGCATTAAAGAGAGCATAAGAATACTTGCTTCCTAAGAGGATTCGTTACTTGTTTCGAATGCATATATAGATTATTTCAATGGTTTTGTTTCTCAAAAAATAAAAGACATGAAGTTTAATTTATTTCTAAAAAAAAACCATAAAGTTCCTGCTAGAAGTAACATGAAGAAAAGAACATGAATGGATAGTTTTCTCTCAAAAAATCGTGGTTTTACTAAATAAAAATATTTATATTTGCTCTCAAAAAATCGAAAAGTTTAGACTTTAAATGGCCACCATCATACTTTTAAAAATAATTAAAATATAGATTGTAAATAAAATTAAAAAATAATTAGAATATTTCATGGCAATTGAAAAGATATATTTATGAAAAAAAATACATAGAAAACAAAACATTTCATAAAAAATAATATACCGAATGATTTGATTCTTAGTAAGCATGCTAGGTTTTGGTTGTGATTGTAAATTTACCATTATCTTATATATTGTATATTGTATGATTATAAACCATACAGTGAAATATTTAACTTCATAAAATTAAATTACTTACTAAAGTTATATATATATAAAAGGTTTTTTTTTTTTTTTTTTATAATGTCTTCCTTCGTCCATCGCAAGCCTTGCTAGCAGTTGGTAACCGATATATGCATATTCGAGTGTATGAAGACCACGAGTGTATGAAAACCATCACTTCCATAAATATTGTCCTCATGTTAGTTTTTTCCGTGACTCAAAAAAAAAAAAAATGTCTAGGAGATGGTAATATTTCCAAAGAAGGAAGAGAGAATTGGAATTCAGGTTTTTGTTTTAAATATGTTTAATAAATTCAGGTAATTTAATAATATAATTATAAAAAAATAATTAATAAAAAAACAATGACTAATAAATAAATAAATACTTGTTAATATTATAAAAATATATCCTTTAAATACTTGTAAAAGATTTTATTGATTTTATTCGATAACAAATAATAAATTGAATGAGAATAGGATAATTTTATATATATATAAAATTCAATTATCAGCAAATCAAACACTTAATAATAAATTAAAAAAATAAATTTTAAAAAATTACGAAGTTAAAGATCCGATAACCTAATATAGAAGGATGAAATTTTAAAAAATAAAATAACTAAAGTCAAATCATGCTAATATTTGAAACTTATGACTCATGTTTTTAGACCAGTTATCTCATTCAAGGCAAATTTAAAAAAATTTAAGAAGTGAAATTTTCAATCATTTAAAATTTAAAAAAAAGATAAATAATAATATGATGACCAAACTCAATATAAAAATTAAATTAAATAAAATAATAAGGTATAATATTATAAAATAAAATAAATAAAGAAAAAGATTTAAAAATAATAATAAAAAAATAAGAATCAAATATGTTAGATGAAAAAATATAAGGGGGATGAATTTAAAAAATAATTTTAAATAATATAAGTTGTAATAAAAAAAAACATGGACCAAAGTTAAAGAAAAATAAATTGAATAATTGCTATGAAAAATCAGAGAGACGAAAGTGAAAATCAAGAAGGATTAAGAAAAAAAAGGTCAAAGATATAAAACAAGGAATCGGTTGCTCACATATGGTGTTCAAGGATAAAGGGGCTGCCAAGATGATTCTAATACCTCTCCAAAAGACACCTTACACGCCATCTGAATAGCTTGGACATTTCCTACCCAATGGCTAGGGCATTGCATGCACAATTATTACTCTTTTATACTAATATTTGGGTTTTTGTTTTTTGTTTTTTTAAGCACAATACAATAATAAAATTACTCTTAAAAGAAAAATTATTAAACCTGCATACAAGAGTGTTTATATATTTTCAAGCTAATTTTTTATTATAATTAAGTTGAAAGATAGGCTATTTGGTATTTTAATATATATATATATATATAAATAAAAGAGTAATTTTTTTATTTTACTATGCTTAAAAAAAAGCCCCCAAATACTAGTGTGCTATTATTTGTTTTTAAGATTTCTTATATTAAAAAATATATAAAAAATTAATTTATCTCAGTTAATTTAATAATAACTAACCAGTTATATAATAAAAATATTACCTTTAGCAAGAATATAAAATCATTGTTATAATTTATAATGTTTTATGACCTGATACAAGTGAATCAATAACATCTTTCAAGTTTTTATTTTGATTATTATCATCACCCAAATAACTTAATAAAAACCAAAAAAATGCAATCAAATTGAAACCTTTCTTTCTTTATCCATATTTTTTATTTTTATTTTTCCTCTTTCAGTAATTCCTCATCTTGTTTTATCATTTGCTTCAGTGGGATTTTTATGCACACGTACTAAGGATGAATTTGTTTTTCTTTAAAAAAAAGGATAATATTGGTAATAAAACAGTAGACCATAAGACAATAATAGTTATTATTTAAAGTGGTTTTTACTTTAAAATATACTAAAATAATATTTTTTATTTTAAAATTTTATTTTTATATTAGAATACCAAAATGATAAAAAAAAATAATTCAAAAAAAATATTCAAAATCTTTAAAAACTCGACTGAAACACCATACCAAACACCTTGAAAGGCAATAAAGCTGGTTATCATGGTTCATGAAAACAAAACGGGTCGGGCTCGTACTTTTTGGTTGTCGTCCTCTGAGGCTGTCCAGTCTGACAGTTAGGGACACGTGACCTGGAGTGTTCACAGCAGAAGGTTATCCGCCGCTGGTACTAATATTTCTCTATGGGCAAACCCATAGTAACCCCCAACTATCTACTAGTTCTCAATTAGATTCCTAAGCTTTTAATGTTTTCAATTATATGCTTCTCAATTGAGAAAACTGATAGTTTAGAAGCTACTTGTTTATATATTTGAATAATTTTTAATTTTTAATTATTTATAACTTGGTACTTATAGTTCGTTAAAATAATTATTTTGCTTATTTATTTGGATGATTTTTAAATTTTAATTATTTACAGCATGATCCCTATATTTTGTTAAAACAATTAATTAATCACTTCAATATACAAATAATTGAATTGTTTGTGTTCAATTTCCTTAATGTAGTAGTTTGTTTTTAAAAGTTTCTTCTTTCTCTAACAAATTTTTCTATCTTATCTATTGCACCTTTTCATTTTCTATTTATTTAAAAAAATAAATTAAATTAAAAAAATGAAACTAAAGGCAAGTTATAAATGAATTTAAAAAAGAGGATTGAATATATAGTTTTTTAACTAATTTATTAATTTTGTTAAACTAGAAGGACTGATTTATAATTAACTTGAACTTTTACCATCTCACGCTCATCTCTAATATTTTTCATTTCTATCTCATTTGAAGGGATTTTTTTTTAATAATAAATATTATATTTTTCTCTTCTTTTCTCCTCTCTCTCTCTCTCTCTCACACAAAACCATACCAGACAAACACAAACCCTCTTCCTTTCCTTTCCTTCCACTACCAACAAAATCATAAAACAAAATTCTTATTTCCCAAACAAACCCTAACTAACAATCAAAATCACAGAGGCAGAGAAACTTGTTCGTTGATTAGGATGGTGGAATTAGTGAGTTGAATCGGGATCTGAGTTGACTCAATTGATGCAGTAATGGGTGCAGCAGGTTCTAAACTCGAGAAAGCTTTAGGCGACCAGTTTCCTGAGGGCGAACGATACTTCGGCCTTGAGAATTTCGGCAACACTTGTTACTGTAATAGCGTCTTGCAGGTCTCTTCTTCTCTCTTCAATTTCAATTATCTCTCGATTTAATCGTTATCTACCTTATTTTATTTTAATTAGTTTCTCTTGTCTTGTGTTTTGATTATTTGACTTTTTTTCCCTGTATTTGAATTTGATTTGTAATTCAGTGATTTAATTAGGTTAGACTCGGAGCATTTATGTTTTAGCCTTAAATATTACAATTAAATTAGGCTCTTTTTAAGGCTTGGAATTGAAAATTTAGATGCAGAATTTTTGTGTTGGAAATTCAGCCACGGTTCTCACGTTGTGTTGAAAACTTTGAACTTGTTGATTTTGATTAATACTTTGTTAGTCAGTTTCTTTTGAGAATCATGGCTACATTTTCTCATAATTCATGCAGGTCTTTTTGATTGGATGTGATTTTATGTCATTGTATATGGTTTATACTGATAGTGAAACAGGATGTACGGTTTTGAAAGCAGTGTTTTTTTTTCTGTGATGCAGGCACTTTACTTTTGCGCACCATTTCGAGAACAGTTGTTAGAATATTATGCTAATAGTAAAAATATTGGGGATGCTGAAGAGAATCTCTTGACTTGCTTGGCAGACTTATTTACTCAGGTAATAATAATAACTCCATGGATTGTGTCTGAATCCTATTTATGTTAATACTTTGTTTTCTTCTTTTCTATATGTCAGTTAATGTTTTTCTTTTTTCTGTTTCATTTTGGTGCTTGTTCTCCTCTTGACCATCTCTTTTATGTTGAATTTTCATGTCAAAAAGAGAGGGATAATTGAAGTCCATTTAGCTGTAAATCTTTCTCTAATGCTCTTTACTTGGTTTGTCCTTAAGGGAAAAAAATCTGATTTGGTATGCTGTATTGGGATTCGTGATATCTGCATCTTCTAATCAATGTTTCCTCTGCTCATGCAATACATGTAATTGAAGGCTGAAGATTCTTTGTTTGGCATGCTTTTCTGAAGGTCTATTTCCTGCTTATATTAAATCAGACAACTTCACTAGTTTTGCTGTTTTACATTAGGAACGTAGTTAGAACTTGACTCATTGGGTTCTGAATCTATTTTTTTCTTGTGTTTGAACTAGTTTCCTTCATCATTATTTTCATTTCTTCTCCTTGAAGAGTCAAGACACGGAACAAGCCAGAACTAAGTGTTTGTCGATATTTTTTTACTTGGTTTGCTGTCAATAGCTTTGATAGCATCCTAATAAACAAGAAATATCATGGCACTAGTATACTTTCTGCATGCTTGTGTACTGTGCGCATTTCACTAAACTAATGAGAAAGAAGGGGAAAAGGGAGTTTCCTATACACACAACATATATTTGTTACTTATTTAGTAGCTCAGCCATGGTGCTGGAGCTAACTGTTGATATTTCTTTTGCATAGATAAGTTCACAGAAGAAGAAAACAGGTGTCATTGCTCCAAAGCGTTTCGTACAGAGATTGAAAAAACAAAATGAACTTTTCCGAAGCTATATGCACCAGGTATGTGTTCATTATATCTGATTACAAGTCTGGGGATTGATCGGATACAAAATGTAATATGATATAGTAAAACAATGCCGAGGATTGAACACTGTCTCTCTGTTTTTCATGCAGGATGCACATGAATTTTTGAATTTTTTGCTTAATGAACTGGTTGACATCCTGGAGAAAGAAGCCCAAGCTGTTAAAAGTGAACCTGAAACCTCTTCCCCTCCTGAAAAAACTGCAAATGGACCAAAGCATGCTCAGGCAAATGGTGTTTCAAAGGAGCCTTTGGTTACCTGGGTGCACAAAAATTTTCAGGTGACTTTGCCTAGCCAATCCTTGCATTCTAATTTCATCATTTTGCATGTTGTGGATTTTAAATGCAGTTCATTGAACTTAATATGAATTTGTATTTTTGGTCCTCCATGTGCATTGTTTTATGGAGATGGAATTTGCCTTTGCCTTTTCTCTTTACTTCACTCTTCCCTCCTTCAGGGATAGAGTTCTCATCCTCTCTTACATATATGTATACTCAGGGAATACTTACCAATGAGACAAGGTGCTTGCAATGTGAGACTGTGACAGCAAGAGATGAAACGTTTTTTGACTTGAGCCTTGATATTGAACAAAACAGTTCCATAACAAGCTGCTTGAAGAATTTTAGTTCCACAGAGACTTTGAATGCAGAGGATAAGTTTTTCTGTGACAAGTGCTGCAGGTAGGTGCTTTTTGCTCAATTATTTCCTGGCATTGACTTGTATCAATTCTGGATAACCCCTTCATATTTGTTGAATATTTGAAATCACTTTCTGTTCCAGTATTTGTTTCCCAGTAGTCTGTACGGTGAAGTTCAGTCAATGTTTCTTCTGGAATTATACAGGATACGATTTCACTTACTCTGGACAATTATTCCCTGCTCAGAGCCTAGCTAAGAGATAACAGTGACACTAAAGCATTCAGAAATCTCTTGAACTAACATACAAATTATATTTTATTTCATGTAAAGGATTGTGATAAATGATATATCTTTGTTGTTTTATAGGTAAAAGGCTTTGTTCCCCCCTTGTAAAACCAGATGTGGAAAAATTAAACAGTTGGATTGAGTAGTAGTTTGGTTTGATTTCCTGAAAGGTTGCTGAACTACAATTTGAATGAACAGGGCGATCTTAAATATCACTCAGCACTCGTTTTACTGGCTGAACAATGTTTTTGTGATTCTTTTTCAACTTTTCATGGCCTGATTGAACTTTTGACTGTTAACTTGGATGATTGGTCCGTCTTCCTCTGATGTTTCAGAGCATTCAAGTGATTGGACATTTCTAGTCTAGTAATTATGCAGTAAATCTTCTGTATTGTTTCCTTTGTATGCAGTTTGCAAGAAGCCCAAAAGAGGATGAAGATAAAGAAGCCTCCTCACATCTTGGTCATCCATCTGAAGAGGTTTAAATATATTGAGCAGCTTGGTCGGTACAAAAAGCTGTCTTACAGAGTTGTCTTCCCACTTGAGCTGAAGTTGAGCAATACCGTGGAAGACGCAGATATCGAGTACTCGCTATTTGCCGTTGTAGTCCATGTGGGAAGTGGACCTAATCATGGGCACTATGTGAGCCTTGTGAAAAGCCACAACCACTGGTTATTTTTTGATGATGAAAATGTCGAGATGATTGACGAGTCTGCTGTGCAGACATTTTTTGGGTCAGCGCAGGAATATTCAAGTAATACGGATCATGGGTATATCTTATTTTATGAGAGCATTGGTGCTAGTAACAACAAGAGTTGAGAGGTGGTTTTACAAGTAGGTGTTTAAATGATTGAGACTGGACTCGCCTTTTGTTTAATCTGTTATTTTTGTTTTTCTTTCCCTTTTGTCCATCAACCAATGGGAAGAGCTCTCAAATATCCACACTTGATAAGACGATGACGAGAACAACAAATGTATACTTGGGTTATTTCCATGTACAGGTGGAAGCACACCATCCTTGTGTTTTTCCAGAATAAGAGGATGAAAGAGCGGTGTATATGGTTTGAAAATTTCACAGAGATGGTTTCTATTGTTCATGGTTGAGAATATTTCAACAGCAGAAATCCAATCCAATTGGGAATTTGGTCGGAGCTATCCTCATGCTACTGAACTTGTTCTACATCTTCGTAGATCTTGTTAGGTTTGATACTGGTCATTGATCATGCATTCATCACATGTAGCATGCATGCATGCTATAGTATTCTTAACAAGCTTCTAATGTACTGTTAATCCAGGCTCTCTTTCCACGGATCCTGCCTTTTCATGCTTTGATTTGGATGTAACAGTTGCTAGATTCACTGAGGCAGGGCCGGTGAATCTTGATGTTTCTCGTGGAAGGTAGAGATACAATTTCTACTATTCAAGAATTTCTACGAATCGTCTTTGTACCGGACGCATGACGCAATCCGACCCCAGCCCGCTCCCGTGGTAAAAAGAGCAGCAGTAAAGCTTTTCTTTTATAATGCTGTAGCCATGGGGATGCTAACCGTGCTATAATTTAGAAGAAGCTTGGAGCAACGGAAGATGCCAGGGAGTTCTGCGTGTTAGATGTAAAAAAGCAGCAGTAAATAATGAATCTCTGCTTGGCAAGATCGTCCGCGATGTATTTTGCTTCTCTCTTCGAAAAAACGAGGAAAGCAAACAAGGAACAAGGTAAGGGTTCGGTACTGTATTTCAAAAATATTTTTAAAGAAGTTTGATTTTTTTAAAAAAATTAATATATTTTTAATATTTTTTTATTGTTGTTGTCAAGAGATGATGATGATGATGATGATTGTGACAAATGTATACTTGGGTTATTTCCATGTATAGTGGATGGTGGAAGCTCACCATCCTTGTGTTTTTCCAGAATAAGAGGATAAAAGAGCAGTGTATATGGTTTGAAAATTTCACAGAAACAGCTTGTATTGTTCATGGTTGAGAATGTTCCAAAAGCAGAAATACAATCCAGTTGAAAGTTGGTCGGAGCAATCCTCGTATTAGTGAATTTGTTCTAACGTCCTTGTAGATCGTATTGGTCATTAATCATTATGCATGCCGTAGGATGATTCCCTACAAGCCTTCAACCTTCATGGTCGTTTTGTATTTGTTATCAATCCAGGCTCAAATTTAGGCAATCTCCTTCCATCGAATCCTTCTTGTGCATGTATTGACTTGGATGTAATTGGAAATAGTTGTTGTTAAAATCTCTGAGTCAGGGCTGGTGAGTCTTAACTCGATGAATCTTTTGGAAGGTAGAGATGTAACTTCTACACTGCCTTCCGAGAAATTTTGACCAATCATTCTTCGGGAGTGGATTAGATTGGTGGCCCGGGTTTTTGCTGGGTCGGGTTATTTTTTTTTTGCAGCGTAAAAAAATTGATACTTAAAAGCTGTTATTGTATTTTAAAGAATAATAAAAATATCACGAGTGAACATCATGAAAAGAGAACTAAAAAAACGTGAACATCATGATGAAAAGAGAACTGAGAAAATATAATGATTATCAATCTTCATAAATAAAAATATAAAAAAATGAAATCATAATAATAAAAAAAATATTAAAAAATAAATTACTAGCAAAACTAAGTAAAGTTGTCAATTACGAGTAGAATCAAACTGAATAATTTAATATAAAGTAAAACATAATTTTTTTTTTAAAACAAATTGAATTTTAAAGGATAAAAAAAGTGACATGAAAAAAACACGAGCAACTTGGATAAACTTCTCACCTAGATAACTTGACTATAAGTAGTGAATATATTTTTTAAAATTAATTTAAAAAAAAAAGGTGATAACCTGACTAAAAAAACCAAAGAAAATAACAAAGTTTATTTTTTAAAATGAATAACTTCAAAAGATATAATTAGAAAAGAAAACGATGTCAACCTCTATTAACTTTTCAAACTCATGACTATAAGTAGTAATTATATTAGAAGCATCGTATCTAGAAAACAACTATTTTAAAACTTGATCCTACTCGACAGTTTGACTCGTGACCTAGGTGACTCCTGACTTAAACTAGTTTGAGTTTCAAAAAAATCTGGAGGAGTGCAATAATTTAATCACTTTAAGTCAAAGTATGATTTCTTTTACTCTAATTATGCAATAAGAAGTAAGGAAACCAACATTTTGGTATTTCTTATAAATACCAACCAATCTGTTCATCCCATCTTAGTTACCAATCATTCAGGCAATCCTATCCCGAAGCTAATATTTCAGCATTCCTTAAGAATATCAATCAATATAGCCAACCCATATTGGTTGTAAATCATTCCTTCATTTCTATTTAGAAACCAATATTCTGGTATTACTTACAAATACTAATCAATTCGTTCAACTTAACTTAGTTGTTAATGATCCCGACATTCCCATTTGAAAGCTAATATTTTAGTATTTTTTATCAATCTAATCAACTCATTTTGGTTACCAATCATTAAGATATTTTGATTCAGAATTCAATATTCTGGTATTCCTTATGAATACCAATCAATTTGTTTAACCTATTTTGATTGCCAATCATTATGGTATTCTCATTTGACACATAATAATCTGGTCAACTTATCTTGATTGCCAATCAACTCGGTATTCTTTAACGAATACCAATCAATCCTATATCACATATATTTTTCTTTTTAAGTCTATTGATAAGTACTTAAAAGTGCATTTTTATCATGGTTTTATATCATCATTTTGCACTTGAAGTATCAATAACTCCTTAACTAAAATATGTTTTATAAGAATGTATCTAATAATATAAGATACCGTTAATTTGTGGTAAATGTATATTTTTAATGCAGGCCTATCACATAAATAAAAGGATTGATTGATGACTTGAAGAACTTAAATTGCAAGGATAAAGAGATGGCCAAACTTAGAAAAGAGATGTCGGTGCAATCCAAACCAGAACACTATTCGGTAATTGAGTCATATCTGGAGCTACAGATCTCAAATTTAGATCCAATTTATATGGATGGAAAGGTAAGACATAGGCCTACAACTTTCATATGGAGCCCAAGATCTAAAAAGGCCATTATCAAGTCCAAATTATAGCAACAACAAAGAAGCCCGAATCTGTCTTCCAGCCCGAGCACTGTTCGGTATTTTGGCCATATCTGGAGTTCTAGAAGTCCAAATGAGCTGAATGTTTTACACAAGAAAGATGAGACAATTGCCCACAACTTTCATGTTTGCAACTGGCTCCAATTTGGACGTTATCAATGACGTTTTAGGTAGACAAGAGAAGATAAGGATTGTCACCAAGTCAAAAGTTGGCCACCCACTTATCAATTAGTCATCAAATCAATAGTTCCCAATTTTGGCCTATAAAAGGAGGCATTTCCCATGCATTTAGGCATCTTGGTTTCCAGATCAAGATCATGCTCTTCCTTTCTCTCTTTGTATTTTTTATGCTTTGTTTTCATTAATATTAAGTTTATGCCTTTCATTTCCTTTCCTTTACTTAGTTAACTCTTATCTTATTTATGTTCTTATTTTGTTTAGCTATTTTGCTTTCTTTCATTATGTCTAGCTAAGTTAGTTATGTCAAGGTGAAAAGGTTACACTAATGGTGTAAGAATAAGTATAATGTAAACTTAATATGGACCTTAATGTTTGATACTAACATGTTTTATATTTGCTATCTTGTTCACTCTTTAATACTTTGCTTGTTAAATAACTAATCTTGATTTATGTTGTATAACACTTGGTACAACAAATGCTTGGCACTTTCATAGCCCATAATGTATGGTATAACCGACACCTGAGCTATGAAAAGAACTTGATTTGTTGTTAACATAAGTTATAATCATGAATGCTTGACGAAATTTACAAGTATTAGCATTAATTGAATAAGATGACTAATGTAATCATGTTAACAATATATAATCTGATTGGAACCTCCTTTATGTGTGGTTTCCAATTCAATAATAAGAGTTTATACTATACTTGTTTGATATACCATTAATGGAACCTCTAACCCTGACATTTGTTATTATTATTGCTTAATCCTTACATTAATATTTCATCTCTAAGTTCTCATCATCATCATCTTCTTCTTCTTCTCTTTCTTTATTATTATTATTATTATTAGTACTACTACTACTACTACTACTATTAATATTATTATTATTACTATTACTATTGTTGTTGTTGTTATTGTTGTTGTATTATTGTTATTTATAATTTATACAAATAACCTCCCTGTGGTTCGACCCCGGTCTTGCCGGGTTATTTATTACTTCGACACTCCTGCACTTGGGAGAAGACATCAATCTTTTAGTCGTGTCATCTATTAACAATATCGCTATCCATATTTATCATTAATCAACTAGTTAACACATAAAAGTAACGAAAACTTTTAAATAATAATTTCTACAAGGTACCGATATACTTACGTGCAGTTTAGTTATACCTAGTTCTTCTAACTTGTTGAACTACTTTAATAGCATCCCCTGCGTTGATAGGTTTTCAAATTCATTATAATTATTGTATCCAAAAATACTCTTTACTCGTCATAATACCTATTACTCGGTTATTCTTCCATGATCAAATTCATTTCTCTTTTTATATCATTTTAGTTGCATATAAATAAACACATATTTCATTTCATCTTGGTTAAATCTTAAACACAACTACAAGCATAAATACCACAAAACTCACTCAAAGTTCAACAATTTTATCAAAGGCATTCAACTTCTAAAACATCCAAAAAAATCCCTCTTTATCATATTAAAATAGAATCATTCATAAAAATCATTATCCACATGCTTAGTTATCAAAATTTCAATACAATTTTACGATTTCATCATTTCACATCCAACCATTCAATTTTTTTTCAATGTTTCATTATCTCATTAATTCAACTCAATAAAAATCATTATTCACATGTTCATACATACACTTACTACATAATTCACGACAATATCATAAACGCAAAATTTTTCATTTCTGTTTGTAAATGGTCGGCCCTAGGATTCCTTTATTTATTCAATTTTTTTTGTTATCTCATTATTATTTCACTCCTAAAACAACCCACAAAGGTCCTAGAAACTCAATTTCCAAGAAATTTATCTATTTCTCTAAATTTATCTCAAGAACTTTAATTTTGTTCTTTGATTAATTTTGTTCACTATATTTTTATTCTAATTGATACAAAGGGGTTTTAAATATCTTACCTAGTTGCTAAAGGTATTCCAAAGGTCAAACTATCAATATTTTTCCAAAGTTTCTTGTTTTTTCTCATTTTCCTTCATTTTCTTTCTTTAATTAAATCTTCTATCTCTTTAATTTTTAGTGTGCAAGTGTTTCTCTCTCTCTCAAAAGTCTCTCTTTTCACTCCTCACAATCATTTTCTAACCCTTCAAAGTAAGAGGAAGGAAAAGGAAATGAAAATATTATTTTTCTTCCTTAGTTGAACCCTGTTAATTTTAAGCAGGTAATGGTCAAAACGGTTTGATTGTTTATAGAAACAGTCTAATCAATTCCCTAAAATTGGTCTAATTGTTTTTCAAAAGGGGTAGACCAATTTCGCTACTGGAAAAAAATTATATTTTCAATCATAAACCCTTATTCTTCTATCTTTTTAACTATTTTTCTTATTTTATCTCGTTATACCATAATTTTGTTTATTTCTAATTTATCTAGGGGTTTACAGTCAATCTCATTCTTGAAAAAATATGCAATCACACTAAGAAGACCATGTCAATTCATTTCAACGTAAATTATGCAATTGTACTAGGGAAACGTAGATGATCTCTTTCAAGGTAAATTATGCTATTACATTAGAGAGACCGAGTTCATCCTATTCTTGAAAGATTATGGAGACATCACCTTGAATATCACCTGGAGAAAAGAAAACATTGTTATTTTTAATAATTCAATTCATATACAAGAAACTTACATTCTTAGTCATTTACCATGGTATATTTTTATTTCCCTTTAATGTATAATCAACTTGATGAGATTATGTTGAGATCATGGTTTCAGTTCTAAGTGAGAAAGTAGAGTTTCTCTAATAGTTGTTGCCGTCATTATAGGCTTTTCAAAGTCTCGAGGCTCCAACTACTTTCGTCAACACAAGTTGTCGTACTAGGGGTTTTGGTATTAGGATAGTTAGGCGGCATAATTCATCACTATTGAGAAAACTAGGTTGTAGTTTAGTTTTTTTTTTAAAAAAAGGTTTAATTGTATTGAAGAAGAAAGAATTCACAAAGTGAACGAGAGGCATACCTTTCGAAGAACAGGAAACAAAAAGAAAAATCAATTGAAACAATAAACATTGAAACAATACAGAAAGGAAAAAGAAAAGTATTTGGGAATGAGTGATTTGTTTTTATATACCCCTCTTGCTTTATCATTTTATGTTTGGAAATCTATACATCATAGCTTTGTTGAAATGAAAAAAAGTTTTAATTATAAGAGTGGTCATTGGTGAACATAACTCATTTTAGTTGGACAAATGGTATGGAGATTCAGAGTTAATGAACTGTGTTAACTTGGTATATTAATTTGAAGAGCATTTAAGAATGGCAAATTTTATTCGAGATTAAGTAAGGATCATATGAAAAGGTTTTGTTTGTTTTTGTGGTGCAATCTTAGTTTTGTATCAATCATATATTTAAATGTGTGTTAATCTACATACACTTTAATTTTGTATAGATCCCATTAAAAACTCTTTTGAAACTTTAATTAGAAAAAAGCTACAATTCACAGCTTATTTTTAATCTATTTTTTCAAACCATAACTATAAAAACTATCACAATGACAAACACGCATGAAGAACATGCAAATAATTATTAATTTTTTTAATTGTATTTAATGAAGTGGTTTAATTGAAAAATAAAAATTCTTTGATAATATAATATAATGGATTAAAAAAAAGGATAATTACAAAAAATTCCTATACTTCAATCCATTTTTCATTTCAATCTAAATTTTGAGAAATTACGATTTGCCTTTTAAACTTTAGTAATTTCGTTACACTTTATATCCCATTTTTTTTGCTTTAAAATAAAAGCCATTATTTATAGTTTTTCCATTATAATAATTTTAATGACTTAAAAAAAAAAAGGATTGTGTTATTGTTGGACCTTTTTTTAAAATATTTATTGCACAATGTCCTACTATTTATAAAAATGTCATTAAAGTCATGCATATAATAGATCTAACAACAATTCTTGATCAAATGGAAGACAACCAAAAGCATAAAAGTTCACAAAAAAAAGTTTTTTATCAGTTTCAACCAAAAGCAACAGTTCTCTAATTTGTTCACCATTTTAACCTAATAAAAAAATCACTAAAACTGACATTAGGCACACCGATATGTTACAAAAATTTTCAGCAACACATCTACACCTTCCAGCAATTGTTCTTCATATTCCAATAACAATACAAATTTTGCAAACACACAATCCAAAATTACCAACCGAACATATAAATCCAACACACACATGTACACACACCACCAAAAATAATCATAAAATTACCACAATAATATAATTATATTCATCAAATACTAATAGCTTACAAACTTGCAATAGCTTGAATAGACTAAAGTTCAAGAATAGAAAGTGCATGAAATATGGAAAAACAGTAGTTATCATGATATAAAAAACAAATGTAAGTAAGAACAAGTTTTTCTATAAATGCAGTGATAGGTTATGCGAGGACACATTCATTGATTGGTGCAAATCTATTAATAATATCTAGTTAACCATTAGATAGGGAAAAGATATGATCGAATACTAAATGAAGTGAAGAAGACTAAAGATGAATTACATCGAGTTTGAATTAAGAATCACAATGTGAAGGCTAGTTTTATAAGTGCAAAGTTGTTACTAAGTTGTAATTTAGTGTGTAATTTTACTATTTCTAACTACGATATTGTTCATCATATTCAAATTAAATGAATAACAATAGTGAATTCATGCTCTAAACATCATGCATATTTAAGCAAAAAATACACTAAATATTATACCTCATAATGTATACTCCAATCAAGTAACAATCATTCATAATACATACTTCAATTAATGTAACTAATTTGGCTTAGGTGTTAAAATGATGATGTTCCAACATCATTGTAACTTCTAGCATCCATCACACATTTGCCAATATCCTTACACCTTTACTAGGATTCCTGACAACTATGCCAACACCTATAACACCCCTACTAACACCTTTAACACCTATGTCAAAACCCATAACACTCATGCTAGCTCTCATAACACCTATGTTAGCACCTCTCAAAGCTATGCCAACATCTATAACACTAGCATGATCCCTTCCAGCACCCCTTAGACTCTTTTTACCACTCAAACTCATAGTAACACAACTTGAACTTACAACACCATGGAATGGTCTAGATTATTCAGTAGTATTTCTTTGATCAATCCTTGAATTGTGTCTATATTGCTTGTATATATTGCACCTTAGAGAAGATGTTATTTTCCTATACCTTTTACCTATTAAATATAATGCAAATTTGCCTCTCATGTACTCCATTTCTTATAAAACCATCCAAGGCATATAAAAATCATCTCCAAGTGTTACTTTTTTTGCCTCCACAATGGTATACGCAATTGAAAATTTTTTATTATTGTCATCCAACCCTACCACTAATAATAAGACACCTCTATATTGATGTTTTAAATAACATCCATTAATGCTAATGAAAGTTCTATATCAATTGACAAATCCCTCCTTTTAAGCCTTCAAACACAAAATCTCTAAAACTTTCTTAATACCTTCAGAATTAGAATTAGGGTTATACCCTTTAATTAAGGTGTCTTTTCAAATGATAGTCATGTTTAACTTTGTGTTCTTTAAACACTTCCTAAAATTATTAACATTACAAAATATCTAACATTCCTGAAACTTAATTGATCCACCAACTCCCATTTAAAATATCTTGCGTTTAAAACTAAAGGTGGGATCAACCTTTGGCTTTTTAAGCTTGTTCTTGATTATTCTACTTTCATCTTCAGAAACCTCAACACTATTGTTTGATTTTGCACCAAATGCAATATTATCATCATCTCCATCGTAACTTATCTTTCATTCATCCTCTGATTTTAAACCACTTAATAAAATTTTACTAAAACATGCATTATCATCTAAGCTAGCAATTCATTCATCTTTTTTTTCATTAACAAATTCAAATCCTTCCTCATTATAAGGGATATAATTATCGTTTGTCTCCTCCTCCTTCTCATCTGCATATTTATCATCATCTTTGTAATGCACATTATTAGTGCTAACATTTACCTTTTTAGTTCTTTCACTTTCTAAATTGTCATTATCAAAATTCCTGATAAAATTAGGGGTTTTTATGTTTAGTTAACAAAACATGCATTATAAAAAAAAATAGTTTAAACATTACTACAACATTTAATATTATAATCAAGCTAGCTAGAAACCAATTAATATAAGGCTTTCAAGGCTTCAAGATAAGGTTTATGGTAAATTAAATTTTTATTATTATTTTGTTAAATCAATTGTATATTCACAATATTTTAACCATTACCCACTAATTTAACATAAAATAACATCATTGAATCACAATTCATTTAAAAAACTTACCTCGCCACTATTATTCATTGTTCCTAACATATAAGGGTGAATAAAATAGTTTTTGGCTTTGGTACTTGCACAAAGAAATTAAATATAAAAAAACAAATGGTCATGCTTTAAATATAGTATTTCTATATGAATCCATGTTTGCACACAGATAGAGAGACAGAGAGAAGAGAGACTAAATAGAGATATCATGTTTGAAAGAAAGAAACAAGTTTGTAAGAAAATTATATAGATTCACATTTATTATATACAAGGACAAATATATTTTCTTCTTTTTTAATTTGATTTTTCTCATTGACTACATAAACAAACTATAATTTCTTAAACCTTAGATTAAAAACAAAAAAATAAAAAATATTAAGGTTTGTTTTATAACTATCCCTAAAAAGAAATAATTTCAAAAATAATTGATGTATCATATTATAAAATAAAAAAACTTTAAAGATCAAAGAATTTTACCATGTTGCTTGAACATAAACAAAAAAGAAATTAGTGAAATTTGCATTTATTATAAAAATCTATCGAAATTAGTGAAATTTACATTTATTATAAAAGTCTATTAAAAATGTAGTTAAAGTTGCTTTTCAAAATTCTTTTTATTCAGAAATATATCACAATAATATTTTTTTTATTTTTTAAAAATTATTTTTTACATAAACACATTAAAATAATTAAATAAGAATAATAATAAAATATTAATTTAAAATAAAAAATAAAAATTAATTTTTATCTGCTACATGGCTAAAAGAGGTAACAAAATTGTTAGAAGAAAGAAAAAAGTGAAGAGTACAAAAATTTGCACCATAAAATGGAAATACCACAAAAACAAGCCAATTCCTCCTAGCATATTTTGCCACCGAAGCCTCAAGGCGGCGACAAGAAGAGACTTCTAGGCTTCTGGACTGCAGAATTTCTATCAAAGATGCCAGCTTTAAATTCTTTTGAAAAAGACCCTACAGCCCTCAATTTGTTTGTTGTGGAAAAAGCTTCCAAGCAAATACTAGATCCCCATGAACACCAACCACTTAACTAAAAAACTTTTTTGAGTTTGTTCATATCATATACCATTTCCCTCTTTTAACTTCAGTGTTCTTATTACAACTCAAGACTACACATTATTACTGTGCACACCAAGACAATACAGCACTACTGCTTCCATCTGATACATTCCTAACCTACTTCAGTTAATAATTAGGAGACTCAACAGGGACGACATTTACAAACAAATTTCAGCTTCTATTCAAATAGGATAACCGAGGTCGGCTCAAGAATTTGAAGGCATGAAAGAGTCATCATCCATTGATGTTCCAAGATCGACCAGCTCATCAAACTCGGCCATCACTTCAGAGTTGTTAGCCCATTCCCACATAGCCTGCAAGATTTACGGATCATAAAACCAATCAGATTAACAAAACAGTGTTTGCTTCACCTCTTTGAGAGCTCATGGTTGTCATTGAAACCACCACTTCTGAAATTCAGGAAAACATTTTCCCCTTGGTTTGCATGTCCACAGATTATGTGAATCTTATTCTGCGCTATAAAAGTGGAGGAGATTTGAAAAATTCATATCATCTCCCTTGGTTTCAAACCTAGTCCACTGATCGCTTTCTAGATAAAAATAAAAACCTAGCCTGCTCATCATAAACTGTTTAGTTCCAACAATGTTCTACCAAATTACCAACAAAAACCTGACTTGCATAGCATACTGAAGAGGACTGCACATCCCCCAGCAACTAATATAATGAATAGTATTTTAGAAAGTTCTAGTGTAATGACAACCCCTCACTGTTGTCTCCAATGCAAACAACTGTCAAGCAACTATAATGGAAAAAGAACAAAAATAATAATCTGTTACCTTGGCCTCCTGGATCTCAGCAACAACATTGCGCAGCCTGCAATACTGTTCTCTTGCCTCTGGGTGCTGATGCATGGATTTCACCCTTGCGAGGGCTATTTGTGATCTTTCTTCTGTTTGCCTTCTTCCTTCTTTAAGGAAATCATCATCGTCATCCTTCGACTGGACAACTTGCATGCTGGAA
>NW_011500100.1:345572-379932 GCF_000495115.2 Populus euphratica | reverse complement strand
AACTAGCAAGTCTGGTACTCCATTGCTTCATTAGGGTCTTTATCTTTAAAAGTTCCATTGCACGTCAAGTCAACCATTTGCCTATCTTTAGGTGATAACCTTTCATAAAAATATGAAACTAATCTCCAGGTTTCAAAACCATGAAAATGGCAAGTATTAAGCAAGTCTCGATACCTATCCCAACAATGGTAAAATGTTTCTTTTGGTTTTTAAGTGAAAGTAATGATTTGTCTTTTAAAAGAGTTTGTTTTGTGAGAAGGGAAAAACTTCTTTAAAAATTATTATTGCATTTCATCCCAAGCATGAATGGATCCTGGTCTCAAATTTTGTAGCCTTGTTTTAACTTTATCTTTTAATGAAAAAGGAAAAAGCTTTAATCTAATTGTGTTCATGCTACAATTTGAGTCTTATACATTATATGTGTTATAGACCTCCTCAAATTTTCTTAAATGCAAGTATGAATTTTCTAAATTTAAGCCATGAAAAAAAGGTAAAAGTTGAATAATGTCTGACTTAAAATTGAAATGAGATGCATCAAAAAGGAAAACTATGTATAATGGTGCACTTGTTCTTGCGGGATTTATGTGGTCTCTAAGTGTTCAAATATGGTTATTCTCATTATTCTCATTATAAAGCGACTAGTTATCTTCTTCGACTATATTTTTTGAAAATAATGAGAATACCCTACAAAGTCTACTACTTAATATATGTAACCACATTCTCATACAAGTGTAGGAATAGAATAAAATGAAGAAAAAAATAAAAGGAAGAAGAAAACAAAACAAAAAATACAAAATAAAACAAAAAAGGTTAGATACAAAAAAAGTGAAAAGAGAAAATAAAATAAATACTATAATTTGTATAAGAATTTACCTCCCCGACAAAGACGCCATAAACTTGGCACGACTAAAAGATTGATGTTTTCTCTCGAGTACAGGAGTGTCGAAGTAATAAATAACCCGACAAGACCAGGATTGAACCATAAGGAGATTAGCTATATAAATTATAAATAAAAATAATACAACAACAACAACAATAACAACAACAATAATAAAGAAAACTTTGAGATGTGATATTGATATAAAGATTAAACAATAATAAAAACAATTGCTAATATTAGAGGATCCACTAATGGTATTTTAAACAAGTATAATATAAACTCTTATTATTCATTTGGAAACCACACACAAATAATGTTCCAATCAGATTATAAATTATTAACATGATTAAATTAGTTATCTTATTCGAATAAAGCTAATACTTATAAATGTTGTTAGGTATTCATGATTGTAACTTATGTTAATAACAAATCATGTTTCTTTTATAGCATAGGTGTCGGTTACACCATACGGTTTGTGCTATGAAAGTGCCAAGTATTTATTGCACCAAGGTTATACAACATAAATCTAGATTAACCATTTAACAAGCAAAGTATTAAAAGTGAAGAAGATAACAAATACAAAACATGTTAGTATCAAACATTAAAGTCCCTGTTGAGTTTAACCTTATTCTTACACCATTAGTGTAACCTTTTCACCTTGATATGATAAATTTAGCTAAACATAATGGAAAAAAACAGAAAGAAACATAAATAAACAAGATAAGAACATAAATAAGATATAAGTTAACTAAGGAAAGGAAAGGAAATGAAAGGCATAAACAAGAGATTACTATAAACAAAACTTAAGCATTACAAATATAGAGAGAGGAAGCAAGATCATGATCTTTGTCGCACGTGTGCGGCGTCGCAACGATCATCCACCATCCATGCTAACGATGGGATGTGGTGTATTTTTAGCAAGATATTAAGAGACAAGGAATTCTTGTCTCTTATCAGTGAAAACATTGAATGAGAGTCGCCACCTAGTATTCTGGTAACTAGGAACCCTAACTGGTCTTTAGAGATCGGGTACGGAGAATGGTTGCGTAAAGGGAAGGTATTAGAACCCCGACTACGCCCTACCTAAGGTAGGCTGCATTGTTTTGTCTGATAAAATATGAAATCATGTTGTGGTATCTAATTATATGTGTATCTAAAAACCAAAGAAAATTTTAAAATCAAGAATACGTGTTACGTATAACCTCATAATCTCTGATACTAAGCAAAACAAAAAAATTTCTTGTTGTTTTTGATATTTTGGCCAATATTCTCTTGACTTTAATAAACTGGTTATTAAAGCCAAAATGCATGCTAAAATATTATTTTTGATGTATGAAAAATACAATATGATTTTTTTTATTTTTTGTAGCTTTGAGACACTTAGCCGTATGCACAAAAACATTTTTTTTTTGTTGATTTTAATTTTTTTTTAGTTGATAAAAAAAAACTCGGGTATTTTTAATACCGTATTTGTATATTTTTTTTGACAAAAAATATAGACCAATACTAAGCAAAAAAGACATAAATAATAAAAAGAGAAAAATATAAAAAAAATTAATTTTTTTTAAATGGGCCGGACTCGGCCTAGATCAGTGGGTTGGGCTGGACCCGGCCCAAAACCAAATGGGTTGGGTACTGTACAGTAACCAGCTAAGTTTTAAAAAATGGGCCGGACTCGGCCCAGATCAGTGGGTTGGGCCGGACCCGTGTACAGTAACCACCCCCTCCTTCATTTGCTGCAGAACGTGAATTAATTCACGTTCTGCATGCTAATGTAGACCGAAAAAATAAAAAGACAGGGCAACCAGAGATTACCTGGGATTGGTGTCGGGGCGGTGCTGCTGGCGGTGAAGACACGGTGGCCGGTGTTTTGGTGTGTTTTTCTTCTCTCTCTTTCCTCGGTTTTGCACAGTTTTCTCCTTCTTCTTCTCTCTCTCTCTCTTTTGTTTTTTTTCTCTTCTCCTCTCCTCTCTCTCGTGTTTGGTTTCCTTCTCTCTTTCTTTTTCTCCCTCTCTTCGTATTTGTCCTCTCCCCTTTTTTTTTTTTACTTGCTGCCTCCCCTGCTTTTATAGGCAAAAAACAGGGGAGGGACGTGGCTGGGGCGGCCACTGTGCAGCTGCTCCTTCACCGTTCTTCAAGCACGTGGAAAGTGGGTTGTGTCGGCGTCTTTTTGAAGTTGAATTGTCGGTAAAAAGATCGGTAAAAACAGAGGAGAAAAACACATTTTCTTCCCCTGTTCTCTATGTGTCCAGGGGAAGAAGATGATGGTACTGTTCAAAATGGCACCGTTTTGAGTTTTCTGTTTTTTTTTAATGAATAGTGCATATAAACAGTGCATAAAACGATGTCGTTTTTCCCAAAACATGTCGTTTCATTTAACTGAGATTTGGCGCCAAAATGCGCCAGATTCAAAATGAGGCCTTCAATTTGGGCGTGTTTTACAATTTGGTCCTTGGTTTTGGATTTCTTCAATTAAGTCCCTAATTGGCCATCAAACTTCAATATTTATGCAATTAAGTCTCTGATTTAACCAAATTAACTCTCAAAAATTATATTTTGACCCTAGAACTTTAATTTCTTCTAATAAAAGCCCAAATTAACTAAAAAATCAAATTTTCTTGCAATCAAAACATCCATAAATTCAATTAAACCTTTATTAAAATTTAATTGAATCCATAAACATTTTATTTTGGATTTTTCTTCCTAAAATTAATTTTCTTTGTCAACAAGGTTCTCATTAGTTAACAAAATACTGCCAAATTTTAATCTTTGTAATTGTAAACATCCTCAACTAATTTTTGACCATTTTCTGAATATTCTGACATCCTTTTTTTTTTTACTGTTATTATTTTTAAATTAGTTATTATTATTCTTATTTTGAATTATTTTTCATTTTCTTATTTTTCTATATATATATATATATATATATTTACGTGGGGACCCAAAAATGGGTTACAACAGATGCCCCCTCTTTACAAGACTTACGAAGCAAATACTTTGCATAGTAAGTTTTGTAAAGAAAAATAAAATTTGATCTTCCAAAACTAATCTTCTTAAAGCTTAGTTGACTTAAAAACCCCCTTCTGCGATTACTTTGTATCACAGCTAATATCATGTTTGGTTGGGATAAACTAAGATTCCTTCGCCAATCCCCTTTAACCAGAACCAAAATCTTGTTGTGGTTAGGATAAACTGAGATTCCTTTCGCCAATCCCCTTTAACCAGAACCAATATCCTATGCGTGGTTAGGATAAACTGAGATTCCTTTCGCCAATCCCCTTTAACCAGAACCAATATCCTCTATGTGGTTAGGATAAACTGAGATTCCTTTCGCCAATCTCCTTTAACCAGAACCAATATCCTATGTGTGGTTAGGATAAACTGAGATTCCTTTCGCCAATCCCCTTTAACCAGAACCAATATCCTATGCGTGGTTAGGATAAACTGAGCGTCCTTTCGCCGATATTTCTTTACCAGAACCAATATCCTATGTGTGGTAAGGATAAACTGAGATTCCTTTCGCCAATCCCCTTTAACCAGAACCATTGTAACACCACAGTTTAAGAAAGATCAATCTTATAACAAATTTGCTCCCTTTCTTTTCTTTTCTCTGGTCCAAACTAAACTCTTTGTTACTCTTCCCTCAATGATTCCTTCTTTATCCACAAACTCTCTGGATTTTAACTCGTATATTTCTTCAAACAATCACTAACAGAATGCAATATTTAAAAATGGAATGCTAATGCATGCTTTCTTACCTGTCTTGAAACATAGATCCCCAAGGTTTCGTAAAACCTTTCCCTCGGTATGAGCTTATCTCGTATGTTCGTAGTCAGTTGTGGGCATGTGTTTGTTGTACTGTTCTATTTCAAATGAAGAAATCTCCACTTTTCCACTGAGTCCACCTTATTTATCATGATCCTGCCGATGCTTTTATTCGTTTTCTCCATATCAACATGAAGGGCTTTTTAGGTTTTTTTTTGTTTGTTTGTTTTTTTTTTTGGTATTTTGTTTTTCAACAGTAAAGAAAATGACCGGTTTTCTAGAAGAAATCTTTAGCAACAACTAGAGCTTGAAATTGTGCATGCCTACTAGAACGTTCCACATGCATACTAAAGACTGGTTTAAGCAGTTCCCATTAGAGTTTTCTTAGGTTTTGGAATGCAATTGTCTTTAAGTCAAACTCTTTCTTTTTCTTTTTTTTTTAAAGGTGACCTTCTGTTTAATCTTTTCCAAAGGCTTCAAGCAAAGACTTGAAAAGGCTGAATATATATAAAAAGAATTGTCCCATACTAGCATTTTTCAAATATGGATAATAGTAGATCACCCTGCCTTTATCAGGTCCTGTGGATCATGAGACCAAAGTTTATCAAACCAAGTTACATACGCTTGATTAGAAAGGGCTTCTAAAAGCTTGTAATATAGGGTATGGTTATGGGTTATGAAAGAAAGGATGTTTACAGTCTCAAAAGGTGTTTGAGGGTTTCAAAGACTTAGGATCAACTATTCATCAATCATTTTTCTCTTATCATATATCCTTGTTCACCTTTATGACCAGAATTCTCATAACATAGGTCATACCAAAACAAAATCTTCATTCTTGAATATATGAAAAGTCATCTGGAGATTCTATTCTTGACACCAAAAACAAAGTTTGTAACTTTGTTATTCTTTGTATGGTTTTCTTTCTTCTTTTCCTTTTTCCTTTTTTTGTTCATAATGTCATCTTTGGGGTTCTTTGTAGTGTATACTACATGAGACATCAATTCCATCATCTATGTTCATTGCTTTGTCTGGATAATAACCAAATATTACATGATCAAATCTCATATCCATCTTTATTGCTTTGTCTAGCTGGTAAGGTGATTAAAACTGGCATTAGTATGTTTTGCCCCTAGTCTAAGTTTTTTTTTTGTTTTTTTTTTCAATCATCGTTGGACTTTTTCTTAACCTTCCCTTCCTTATTGATTCTATTAGGGTCTTTCCAATATCTCTCGTTTGCCCCCAGTGTGGGGTGTGATCCTAGCCAAGGCTGTTATAAGAAAGAAATGTGATTCAGCTCAAATGGGGACTACAAAGGATGAATTTATTAGAAAAGTGAATGGATGACAAAGATGGTCTTTCCTCATTTCAAAGCACACGTTGTTAGGATTGATAAACCTTGTTCTTATTCCAGGAAAATATATGTGATCACAGAGATGGTTAACTAACCATTTATCTATGCAAATTCAAAAAATGCTAGTAGAGACAAGGTTTTATCTCAGGGTTAGTCTTGGGGTTTATTTTGGTTTGGTCACCTCTTTTTCCAGGAAATGCTTAAATTTCATCTTTGAGTGCTTTATGATGCATTTCTTGTAATCATGCACAAAATCAGTTCTTTCCAGATAAATGACATAAGTGTTGTGAGATCAAGGCAATGACAAGGTTCTTTACATAAAGAATGCATGGCCAAACTTTATTGTATTTATTTCGGGAGAAAATTGAACACATTTAGACATAATATCTCTTTACAGAGTCAGAATTCATAGGTCTGGTTAGATCTTCTCCATCCATGCTAGATAATTTCAGAGCTCCGCCTGAGAAAGCTTTCTTTACTATTTAAGGACCTTCATAATTTGGAGCCCATTTGCTGTGGTCTTCTCTTGGTAAAGATAAAAGTTTCTTGAGCACTAGATCTCCTTCTTGAAACACACGAGGTCTAACCTTCTTGTCATATGCCTTAACCATTCTTTTCTGGTAAAGTTGATGATGACAGATGGCGGCTATCCTCTTTTCACTAATGAAGTTTAACTGTTCATATTTGACTTTGGTCCATTCAGCCTCTTCTAACTCTGAATTCATCAACACCCTTAATGATGGGATTTCGACTTCCAACTGCATTACTGCCTCCATTCCATATACCAATGAATATGGCGTGGCTCCAGTCGAGGTCTTATTGCAATGCGATATGCATGGAGAGCGAATGGCAACATCTCGTGCCAATCTTTATAGGTGACTACCATTTTTTGAATGATTTTCTTGATGTTCTTATTGGCTGCTTCCACGGCCCCATTCATTTTTGGCCTATATGGTGAGGAATTTGAATGTTTGATCTTCCATTTAGCACAAAGCTCCACTATCATTTTGCCGTTGAAATTCTGTGCATTATCAATCACTATCTTTTCTGGCAGCCCATAACGACAAATCAAGTCTTTCTCTATGAACCTCTTTACCACTTTCTGAGTCACATGAGCGTATGAACAGGCTTCTACCCATTTCGTGAAATAATCAATGGCTACAAGGATGAATCTATGCCCATTGCTGGCTTTTGGGTTAATAGGCCCAATCACATTAATTCCCCACATTGCAAATGGCCAAGGAGATACCAGATTGAACAAAGGGGTTGGAGGTGCATTGACTTTATCACTATGCACTTGACACTTGTGACATGTTCTGACATAATCGATGCAGTCTTTCTCTAATGTCATCCAGAAATAACCAGCCCTTTGTATTTTTCTTGCCATCATAAGTCCGCTAGCATGGGTTAAGCAAATCCCTTCATGGACCTCTCGCAAAGCCGTTCTAGCATCTGTTGCATTCAAACACCTTAGTAATGTTCCATCGAATGATCTTTTGTACAAAATCTCTCCGTCTAGATAAAAGCCCATGGCCAATCGTCTTAGGGTCTTCTTATCCACCTGCGAAGCTCCCTCTGGATATTCCTGCTTCTGCACAAAGTTCTTGATATCGTAATACCAAGGCTTCCCATCTATCTCTCCTTCAATTGAGTAACAATAAGCTGGGTTATTTCTGATATTAATGTGTATTGGTTGCACCATATACCCGAGATCAATTGTAGCCATAGCAGCTAATGTAGCTAAAGCATCCACAAAATGGTTCCCCTCTCTTCTCAGGTGAGTGAACTTTATCTCTTCAAAGTCCTCTACTAGTGTGGACAAGTATTCCTGGTAAGGCTTTAACTTTTCTTCCTTGGTTTGCCATTCTCCTTTCACTTGACAAATAATCAACATGGAGTCACCATATACATCCACTTTTCTAATCTTCATCTCTAATGCAGCTTCTAAACCGAGTATACAAGCTTCATATTCAGTTGTATTGTTGGTGCATTCAAAATGTAATTTAACTGAAACTGGATATAGCTTTTAATTAGGCGAGATTATCACTGCGTCGGCCCCATTACCATATACATTCACTACTCCGTCAAAAAACATAGTCCACCAATTTGTCTTTTCCTCTTCTTCCTCTATTGCCAATAAATTTTCATCTGGAAAATCAAAATCCAGTGGTTCATAATCCTCAATAGCATTATCAGCTAAATGGTCAGCAATCACGCTCCCCTTCACAGCTTTCCGTGTCATATACACTATGTCATACTCTGACAACAAAACTTGCCACCTTGTAATTCGGCTGGAGAGATAGGGCTTGTTACATATGTATCTCAATGGATCCACTTTTAAAATCAACCAAGTGGTATGATACAACATATAATGTCGTAATCTTTTTGCCGCCCATCCCAATGCACAACACAATTTCTCTATTACTGTGTATCTAGACTCACATTCAGTGAACTTCTTACTCAGGTAATAAATAACCCTTTCTTTCCTCCCTGTTTCATCATGCTGACCCAGTACACATCCCATAGTTGTCTCCATTACCGTCAGATACAAAAGTAAAGGCCTTCCTGACACATGAGGAACAAGCAATAACAGACTTTGCAAATAATGCTTGATTTTATTGAATGCCTCCTCACACTGTTCATTCCAAGTTCCCGGATTCTTTTTTTGGAGCAATCGGAAGATAGGTTCACATGTGGTAGTTAGTTGAGCTATAAATCTGGCAATATAGTTTAACCTTCCCAAGAATCCTCTCACTTCTTTCTCTGACTTTGGGGTTGGCATGGATTGGATGGCTTTTGCTTTGTTAGGATCCACCTCTATGCCTTTGCCACTTACTACAAATCCTAATAGCTTGCCGGACTTAACCCCAAATGAACATTTTGCAGGGTTGAGCCTTAGTTCATACTTTCTCAATCTCTCGAATAACTTTCGCAACACCTTAACATGATCTTCTCCCTCTTTTGACTTTGCAATCATATCATCTACATACACCTCGATTTCCTTGTGCATCATATCATGGAATAGAGTTACCATGACTCTTTGATAAGTGGCTCCTGCGTTCTTTAAACCGAACGGCATAACCTTATAGCAGTAAGTTCCCCAAGGGGTAACAAAAGTCGTTTTTTCCTTGTCTTCTAAAGCCATCTTTATCTGATTGTATCCTAAGAAACCATCCATAAAGGAATATGTGGAACTACGAGCAGCATTGTCAACTAAAATGTCATCTTTGGGGCTAGCTTTGTTCAAATTCCTAAAATCCACGCAAATTCTAATCTTCCCTTCCTTCTTAGGTATGACAACAATGTTGGATACCCATTGTGGGTATTTAACAACTTATAGGAATCCAGCATGCCATTGTTTCTCGAGTTCCTCTTTCACTTTAATCCATGTATCCGGATGTGCTCTCCTCAACTTCTGTTTGACTGGTTTACAACCTTCCTCTAATGGGATCTTGTGTACCATGATATTTGTGTTCAAACCAGGCATATCCTCGTAAGACCAAGCAAAAATATCTGCATACTCATGTAATAGAGCTATTAACTCCGCCCTTTTCTTAGGCGTGGTCAATGTCCCTATTTTCAATTCTTTTTTAGCTTGATCACTACCCACATTTATAGTTTTGAGGTCTTCAGCAGCAGGTTCCCAGGTTTTTTCATGTTGCTAGCTTTGTGAATTCTCTGATATTGCTTTCATCCCATTCTTCTTCTTCCATCATTGTCACATATTTGTTAAAGTTTGGCCATTCATTCTTGATGTTAAATGTATGTGATGTCGGGGAAGATCCGCTTTCAGGATTCCTGAAAGCGGCAAATGTTTAATGTAAAGGCAAGCATAAAAACAAATGAATATAGAGAAAAACGTTATCTTATTGCTTAGGAAAGTAGGCTCAATGACAAAGACAAAATCTAGTTGATATCATGAGCCTTGATTATCAACCAGAAAGACAAAAGAAAACAACGATAGAAGCATATGAAGGCGAACAAAGGAGGTTTACATTTTAAACACTACTGGGGCTTCTTGGGTCACCCAGTTTTGAAACTTTTCACCTTCAGCCAGCCTTCGCACAAAAGTCTTGGTGGGGAGTTCTTCTAGGATATGAACAGTCAGTTGCGGTAGCACTTCATCTTCCCTTTCCACTATTATTGTCGTGTTACTTCCTTCCACCTTATCTTCCTCCATGGTGTTGATGCTCATAGTTACCACCCTTTGAACAACATCTTCTGCTCTGTTATCTGGTTGCATCACATATGTTGCCTTTGGGAAAGACACCATTAGGGGAGGGATTTCTAGTTTTTCTTCTTCAAGCTCCCTTCCTTTAATTCTAGCCATTCTTCGTTCTCTTCGTCTATCTGCAGCCCAACGATGGTCCTCCTTCTTAGGCTTATATCCTAAACCAAATTTTTGGTCAGCACATCTTATCTTGATTGGCTTAATCCTTTTTGGTAGTTTAGTGATAGGGTTATATTGGAATGGGATTCCATGTTCCAAAAAACATTTAGCTGCCATCCTTGCTGCTTCTGAAATCCTCGACTTTCTTAACATTGTGCTTTCAGGTACCCACTCAGTGTTTACAATCTCAAAGGCATGAAGATTCTCACTCGCACAATCTTTTGCCTCAAAGAAAGGTATAGCAAGATTCTTTATTATGGAGATCGTTTCCTCTGCTTTAACGGTTACTAACATCCCGTTCATGATATATTTCAAACATTGGTGTAATGATGAAGTTACCGCCCCAGCTGCATGAATCCAAGGTCTTCCCAGCAACATGCTATAGGATGGGTGGATATCCATCACTTGGAGTGATACTAAGAACATTTGTGGTCCCACATACAGCTCTACCTCCAAAGTCCCAATGATTTGTCTAGGCGAACCATCATATGCTCTTGCTATCATGGTACTAGGCTTCATATGAGATTCGTCGATTGACATTTCTTTCAGCATATGTTTCGGCAGTACATTAAGAGCTGAGCCGTTATCGACGAGTACTTTTCCAACAAGACAGTCTTTGCATTTTATGGTGATATACAAAGGTTTGTTATGTCCTGTTCCTTCAGCATCTAATTCATCAACTGTGAAGTATAGGTAATTAGAAGCGTGGATCCTCCCTACCAGGTGCTCCATAGTTTTCTGTTCAATGTCCTGGGGTATATACGCCTCATTTAGTACCTTTTGTAAGGCATTTCGATGTGGCTCTGAGCTTAGTATCAAGGACGTAAGAGATATCCTTACTGGAGTCTTTTTGAGTTGATCTACTATACAATACTCACTGTGCTTTATCAACTTCAAAAATTCATTTGATTCCTCTTCTGTTACTGGCTTATTTACCTTTGTTTCTTTATCAAGATCCACCACTTCCTTGCTTTTGGCTTTCTTTAACTCCTCGGGAGTAAAACAACGGCCACTCCGTGTTAGCCTACTAATCTCAGTATGAAATAAAGGGATTGGGGCTTGAGTGTTCGCGGTATAACCATAGCTATATGGCATTGCATTGTGATCCTTTGGTGTAAATGAAGGTTTAGTCAGGATCAGTTTTGGTAACCCATTAGTTGTAGTTTGAACTCTACACACCTTTGACAATTTATCTTGGCTTTCCATCATACTCACCTCTTGGTTGCCCCCCGTGGTTTCAAGTCTTAATTCTCCCATGATTAACATTGTTTCAATCTTCTAGCGAAACTTGATACAATCCTCAATATGATGTCCCTCTATCCTATGGAACTCACAATAGGTATCACCTCCCAACTGACATGCAATGTTCATGTTTAGTGACCCTGATTGTAACAACATGTCATACAGCCCTTTCATAGACACCTTCAATACTTGTTTTTGATTGGCAACCTCTATCATGCCCACTCCCGAATTACCATGAGCATGTTTAGGCAATGGATTTGAATTGATGTTGGGCGCGTCTTCGAAAGATACCCACCCCATTTTGATGAGTTCTAACAACTTCCTTTTAAAAGCATAGCAAGTTTCAATTGCGTGCCTAGGATTACCGGCATGGTATTCACAAGCTAGTTCTAGCTTGTACCATATGGGAAAGGGTGGTTGAATTGGCGGTAGAAGAATTGGAGTTATTTGCCCAATGTTTAGCAATTTAGCGTATAAATCTTTTAAAGGCATTGGTAGTGGAGGTAATTGCTCAGAAGTATACTTGGTATATGGCCTTTGATAATTGTTTTGGTTGTTTGGTGGGTGATTGCTTTGGTTGGTTGAATTTGGGTATACGGGCTTGGTAAAGTTCATGTTGGTGAATTGCGGGGTAGGTATTTGTGGGTTAGGGTAATTTACTTTCTTTCCTTTATAACCTACTTCTAAGTTGTTAACATCCCCTTCTCTTCTTCTTCCTAAATAACCTTTTTTTTTTTCCAAAGGCTTCCGGTATGCGCCCGGATTTAATACCTTGCTCTATTCTCTCTACTATGCGTACAGCGTCATAAAAATGCTAAGAGGAGCTGCCCATTAAATGCTCATAGTAAGGTGTTTTAAAGGTATTAGCAAATAAAGTCACCATCTCGGTCTCGATTAAAGGGGGTTGGACATGTGTCGCCTCATCCCTCCACCTTTGTGCATACACCCTGACTGACTCCTGGCTTTTTTTTTTCCATGGACATTAGGCTTGTTCAGTCTGGAGCTATTTCTAGGTTGAATTTATACTGTTTGAGAAACGCCTCTACCAAATCTTTCCATTTCTTGATTTTACTTGTTTCCAACCGCATATACCAGTTTAAAGCAGAGCCTGACAGACTATTTTGAAAAAAATAGATAAGCATTTTATCGTCATGGATTACTTCCACCATCTTATTGCAGTAAGATCGAAGGTGTGTGTTTGGGCACTCCAAGCCTGTATATTTGGTGAATTCTGGGACCCTGAAATCTTTTGGTACCACGATGTTTGGTACCAAACACACCTCAGCTGCTCGCATTGGGTCGAACCAATCATGTCCTTCTACAGCTCTCAATCGTTCTTCTAATGCAGATATCTTATCTTGGCTGATGAAACTGCCAGACCTATTTTCAGAAGGCCTATTCAGTGTTAAATCTCCGATAGGTGGCATGTGAGCTAACTAGATAGGGATGGTTGGCGTAGAATGTTGTTCCGCTACTGACTCTGCCCCTATAATTGGAGATGTTGTAGGCAAACTTGTAGCTGGCTGAGCAGATGTTCCCTCCCCACTTTTTGCTTTTAACAGCTGTTCAAGCAGATTAGTCATCCGTGACACTTTATTTTTCACTGATTCTAGCTCGCTCTGGTAGCGGGATTCTAGAAGAGCCCTTTCTTCGTGTTCCATTCTTGCTTTGTTTCTGGTGTAATGGACCTTGGGTGGGGGACCTATGTTTCACTGGGATTATGCAAATGACATATTATAAACAGACATATGATGCAAAATAAGATGCATATGTGATGCGTATATTTTAATGAACTGATTCATGACTTTCGTAATCCTTTATACAAGATATCTAAGCCAAACTGATTGCTGTAAAGAGTGTTTTCCAAGTTCTTTATCAGATTTAACTCCCCGAAACTCAATTTGAAAAGAAGGATGGCCTTTTTATAACTAACCGAAGGTGGTAAAAACTTTACAAAATAGCAATAGCCTGAATACATTGTTACTCTAAAAGGCAATTCCTTTATTGGCTAAGTCATTAATAAAGGAAGTGAGAGCCCCCAAGTATTCTCGATACTTTGTAGCATTATTTCCAACTTGGGTTGCCTGTTGTTGCATTCTCTGGGCATAGTAGGCCACTTACTCGACTTGTTTCGCCATATGTCTTATTTGGTCATGCAAGAAAGTGTTATTTGTGATGTTCACTTCATTGTTGGCTCCCAAGACTTCATTGCTTCTTTCCAATGTTCGGACCATTGTTTCTAACAGTGATAATGTAGCCTTAGCTCTTTGTAATTCTTCTCTTTCAATGTCTAGCTTGGCGTTTTTGGAGTTCATTTGAACTACAAAGCTGTTAATATAGTTTTGACATTTCTGGTACTCTTGCTTCAGCTCATGTAACTCTTCTTCTATCACACCATAATCACTTCTCAACCCCACTTCTTGCATCTCCAGCTTGGATTGTAGAATGATTATCTGTTCTTTTGAATACTCGGCCCTTTGTTGGTAATCTCTCATATCAGCCTCAGCAGCCTTTCTCATACCTCTCTCCTCTTCCAACTGTACCATATATTGGGCACATATATTTCTCTCTTCTTCTATATCAAGGTGGGCTTGCCGAGTCTTTTCTTTCTCAATTTCCATCTTTCCTATGAAACTGCTCCTTTCTCTCTTCACAGAAGCCAATATCTCTTTATCTGTATTTATCTTGTCTTGCACTGATTTCTTGATTTTGGCCAACTCTTTTTCTGTAAGCCTATGTTTATGAACCAGTTTATCATTTTCAGTTCTTAGATCCTTCAACTCATCCTGGATCTGTTTAGCTAGTGCTTCAGCTATCTCTGCCCTTCTCTGCCATTGTTTGCAAGATGTTAATTGCTCCTGTTTCTCTTCTAATTGTTGGTTCAAACAATTCCTCATTGTATTTTCTTCTTCTAATTGTTTTTCCAGGATTTGTGTTTGCCTTTTGCTTTTGCCGAGGTTTGTGCTGCATCTCTCTAACTGTCTTCTTAGTTCTTCCTCATGATCAATCCTTTTTCTTTTTGGTTGCTCTATTGCGGACTCAGGATGTTCAGGTTTTGAAGACTCAATAACCCCAGAAAGCTTTCCATTTCTTCAAACTGCATAATTCTGGCTGACAGATGATTCAAACATGCTACCTTCTTCCTTTTTCACCAGTATAGGCCTTTTCCAGTCTTGTCGAATGAGTTCCATTTCTTTGAGGTATGGCTGATGTTTGAATAAACCAAAGAAATCTGTTAAACCTAAAGTTCTTGGTGTATATTGCATTCCACCCAACTGTCTTGTTACTAGTGCTGGGGCATAACTAATGTATCCAGTAACACCAATCAGGGGAACCCATACCTTGCTCCCACAACTCATTGTGCAGACTGTGTTATTCATCCACGGTGCTTTCCATTTGAAGTTGCTTTGTGGTAGTGCAAAATATTTCTTTATCCATGCTTTCTCATCCCAATGTCTCCAAGTCTCCTCTATTGTCACTTTCAGTGGTCGAAGGTCAAACCACTAGAAGTTGTTGAAGATGTCCTTTGGTGTCTCAATATGACTGATAATCCATAAATATAACATAGGGACGCAACACCTCATTGCTCCCTTTCCATTCATTCTGCAATGGTTGAGTGACAACATGGTTTCAGCCAAAATTACTGAAGCAGGATTGATCTGGTCATGCTCGTATTCTAAGAAAACACTTGCGGCTTCCAAATTGATGACCCCAATTTCAGATGGAAACAATACAAGGCCAAATATGGCGAAAGCCACCAATCGGTATCGTTCATCTCCCAATCTGCCATCCTTGGCATTCTTCTTCATCCTAGCTTCAATGACTTTCCATTTGAAACCCCCATGAGCTATTTTGCATTGACTGATTTGTCCCAAGCCTAATAACTTTACCACCTCTGTGGTTGTGCCTTCAAAATTTCGTCTGAGGTAAATGTTGTGGCTGTTATTTGGAAAATCTAGGATCCTCTCATATTCCTCCAAGGTAGGTGTCATATCTATGTTTCCAAAAGTGAAACACCGATAACTAGGATCCCAAAAGGTGACTAGAGCTTTGATTGCTGCTGTTTGTAGGGGTAACCTCATTAGGTGCGCAATTCTCCCATATCGCCTTTCAAAAATAGTATCATCAACATATCCCATAATGGACAACAACTTCTCCAAGTCATTGATTGTGTGATTTATCTTGGTAATCTCGGGTAATTTACTGCTATTGATTCTTGGACATTTTCCTTCAGCTACCTGAGTTAGCTCAGATTCTTGCCCAAACTTGTGAAAAGATTGATACTCAGTCATGATTTCAGTTCAACCTGCAGTGATGATTTTTTACATGATTAAATGCAAATGACAGCAAAGTAATATATATCCTAAAGTTGAGTTCTAATCAGTATGTCCAACACAAGGTAGGCTTCCTCTATCTAGTCTCAAAAGGGTCTCATATCTGCCTAGTGACGGCCTTCTTAAAGGCAGTATGGGGGCGTTGCAAAGAACAGCTAAAGCACGTATGCCCGCCATTACTAAGCAGGCACTCAGATATGAGTTGGGTGTTTCACGCATCTGAACCCGACCAATAGTCATAGGGCAGATCGCTAATTCCCCACTTAACTTAGAAGTTTGTTTATGTGTTGTCACAAAATTAAAGCATATGTACAAAAATGAAAGCATGTAAGACAATAAATACATATTAACCGATAACACACAAATAAGGCAACGCAATTATCAGAAAAAAAAAAACCATGCTTAGTCCACAAGAAAGGTCCCCAGTGGAGTCGCCATTCTGTCGCACGTGTGCGGCGTCGCGACGATCATCCACCATCCATGCTAACGATGGGATGTGGTGTATTTTTAGCAAGATATGAAGAGACAAGGAATTCTTGTCTCTTATCAGTGAAAACATTAAATGGGAGTCGCCACCTAGTATTCTGGTAATTAGAAACCCTAACTGGTCTTTAGAGATCGAGTACGGAGACTGGTTGCGTAAAGGGAAGGTATTAGCACCCCGACTACGCCCTACCTAAGGTAGGCTGCATTGTTTTGTCTGATAAAATATGAAATCATGTTGTGGTATCTAATTATATGTGTATCTAAAAACCAAAGAAAATTTTAAAATCAAGAATACGTGTTACGTATAACCTCATAATCTCTGATACTAAACAAAACAAAAAAATTTCTTGTTGTTTTTGATATTTTGGCCAATATTCTCTTGACTTTAATAAACTGATTATTAAAGCCAAAATGCATGCTAAAATATTGTTTTTGATGTATGAAAAATACAATATGATTTTTTTTTTATTTTTTGTAGCTTTGAGATACTTGGCCGTATGCACAAAAACATTTTTTTTTTGTTGATTTTAATTTTTTTTTAGTTGATAAAAAAAAAACTCGGGTATTTTTAATACCGTATTTGTATTTTTTTTTTGAAAAAATATAGACCAATACTAAGCAAAAAAGGCATAAATAATAAAAAGAGAAAAATATAAAAATATAAAAAAAATTAAATTAAATTTTTTTTTTAAATGGGCCAGACTCGGCCCAAATCAGTGGGTTGGGCCGGACCCGTGTATAGTAACCACCCCCTCCTTCATTTGCTGCAAAACGTGAATTAATTCACGTTCTGCATGCTAATGTAGACCGAAAAAATAAAAAGACAGGGCAACCGGAGATTACCTGGGATTGGTGTCGGGGCGGTACTGCTGGCGGCGAAGACACGGTGGCCGGTGTTTTGGTGTGTTTTTCTTCTCTCTCTCTCCTCGGTTTTGCACAGTTTTCTCCTTCTTCTTCTCTCTCCCTCTCTTTTGTTTTTTTTTCCTCTTCTCCTCTCCTCTCTCTCGTGTTTGGTTTCCTTCTCTCTTTCTTTTTCTCCCTCTATTCGTATCTGTCCTCTCCCTTCTTTTTTTTTACTTGCTGCCTCCCCTGCTTTTATAGGCAAAAAACAGGGGAGGGACGTGGCTGGGGCGGCCACTGTGCAGCTGCTCCTCCACCGTTCTTCAAGCACGTGGAAAGTGGGTTGTGTCGGCGTCTTTTTGAAGTTGAATTGTCGGTAAAAAGATCGGTGAAAACAGAGGAGAAAAACACATTTTCTTCCCCTGTTCTCTGCGTGTCCAGGGGAAGAAGATGATGGTACTGTTCAAAACGCCACCGTTTTGAGTTTTCTGTTTTTTTTTTTAATGAATAGTGCATATGAACAGTGCATAAAACAACGTCGTTTTTCCCAAAACGTGTCGTTTCATTTAACTGAGATTTGGCGCCAAAATGCGTCAGATTCAAAATCAGGCCTTCAATTTGGGCGTGTTTTACAATTTGGTCCTTGGTTTTGGATTTCTTCAATTAAGTCCCTAATTGGCCATCAAACTTCAATATTTATGCAATTAAGTCCCTGATTTGACCAAATTAACTCTCAAGAATTATATTTTGACCCCAGAACTTTAATTTCTTCTAATAAAAGCCCAAATTAACTAAAAAATCAAATTTTCTTGCAATTAAAACATCCATAAATTCAATTAAACCTTTATTAAAATTTAATTGAATCCATAAACATTTTATTTTGGATTTTTCTTCCTAAAATTAATTTTCTTTGTCAACAAGGTTCTCATTAGTTAACAAAATACTGCCAAATTTTAATCTTTGTAATTGTAAACATCCTCAACTAATTTTTGACCATTATCTAAATATTCTGACATCTTTTTTTTTTACTGTTAATATTTTTAAATTAGTTATTATTATTTTTATTTTTCATTTTCTTATTTTTCTATATATATATATATATTTTTACGCGGGGACCCAAAAATGGGTTACAACAATCTTGATCTGAAACTAAGATGTCTAAATACATGAACAAGACCTCCTTTTATAGCCCAAAATTAAGAACTATTGATTCGTTGACTAATTGTTGAGTGGGTGGCCATATGTTGACTTGGTGACAATCTTTATCTTCTTATCTGAACAAAACGTCATTGCTAACATCAGAATTTGGACAGACTTAGACATAAAAGTTTTAGGAAATTGTCTCAGCTTTCCAGGAAATTTTTTTTAAGGTTATTTGGACTTATAGAACTCATGATATGGGCTGAATATTAAACAGTGTCTGGGTTGTAGAACAGACACAGACTTCTCTGTTATTACTAAGATTTGGATTTCCAAACAATAGAATTGAGTCTTGCCCTCTTATGAATGTTTTAGGCATATGTCTTGGTTTTCTATCCATATAGAGCATACCTAAATCAACAAATGTCAAGGTTAGAGGTTCCACTAATGGTATATCAAACAAGTATAGTATAAACTTTTATTATTGAATTGGAAACCACACACAAAGGAGGTTCCAATCAGATTATATATTGTTAACATGATTACATTAGTCATCTTATTCAATTAATGCTAATACTTGTAAATCTCGTCAAGCATTCATGATTATAACTTATGTTAACAATAAATCAAGTTCCTTTCATAGCTCAGGTGTCGGTTTTACCATACATTATGGGCTATGAAAGTGCCAAGCATTTGTTGTACCAAGTGTTATACAACATAAATCAAGATTAGTCATTTAACAAGCAAAGTATTAAAGAGCGAACAAGATAACAAATACAAAACATATTAGTATCAAACATTAAAGTCCATATTAAGTTTACACTATATAAAACCTTGATAAAAATGTACTTTTAAGTAGTAATCACTCAACCAATTTAATTTCAAAGGATAAGATTGGTAAACAAATATTAATAAAAAAATCATGTTGTCATGGGGTGCGTAAGCGTCTGGCGATGGCGGAGGCTCTTATCATGCCTCCTGATGAAGGGTATTGTGTATTGGATAATTATGATTAATTTTTAGAAGTTGCCATCTAGTATTTTTTATCCATTCTTGGGCATAATGGGGTACAATTAGGCCTTGAATTTCCTCCAAAAATTGTAGCTTGATTTTCTGGCCTGCTTTGTCCATGTCGCCAGCTATTATTTTATTTTTTGATTTTTTATTTTGAAAAAAAATAATTTTTTTGGGAATAACCCGGAATTGGGTTATGACACATGCAATAACAACAAAAATAATGAGGAAAAAAGTTGATAGAAAAAACTTAAGGAGGATGTAATTTAATGGAAAGATAAAAAATAATACCAAATAAAATAAATATCAGTTGAAAGAATAAGAACTAAATTTTAAATATTAAAAAAATCATAACGGGTGAAATTGAAAACATCCATGAAAACCAAATAAACTCGTATAAACATCTTAAACATGGTTAAATCTTAAAAGTTTGCAACTTATGAAACCCTGAATCCAGGTTATTTGAAGAAATTTATTATAAGTCAATTTAAAAATATAAATTTTAAAAACTTGTCAAAGCGAAAAAAACAAAAAAAAAACGAAGCCTTAAGGGAACTTAAAAGCCAACCAGGGTCAACAAATCAAACAGATGACTTAAGATATGAAATTGATGACTCTATAAATAGGAAAGTAAAAAAAATTAAAAACAATGCTTTAAAAAAAGATAAAAATCAACTTGAGTTAATTCTTCAAATCTATGACCCGAGTCATGAGATCGGGGTGACCTTATTAAAGATAAGCCTGAAAAACATAGAAGCAAGATTCTTAATTAAACAAATATTAGGTTATGAAATTGAGTAAAAAAAATCAATGAAAAACACATTGCAAAACAAAAAAAATTACAATTAAAAGAATTAAGACTAAGTTCGGCATAAAAATTAAGTGAATTTAAATGTTTAGAGCAAAATCAAATGAAATTAATTTTTTATGGAAATGAATTTAAATGTTTAGAGAAAAATCAAATGAAATTAATTTTTTATGGATGGAATTACAAAAAAAGTCATTAGCAAAATGATTAAATAAGTAGCAATTAAAGGAATAAGGACCAAATTTGACATAAAATTAAATGAAAATAAATGCATAGAGATGAAATTGAAAAAAAAAGAATCAAGAAAATAATTCAAAATAAAATAAATAACAATTAAAAAAATAATGACTAAATTTAAAAACAAATTAAAAAAATTAAATGTTCAGAGACAAAATCAATTAAAGGAATAAAAAAACAGATTGAATGAAAAGAAAAAAATAAATTAAAGGAGGGGAATGAATAAAAAGAAAAAAACAAATTGAAGAACTGATATAATTTTTTATATAACCAACACATTCTAAGAAAAAAAGAAAAAATTTAAATCAAACCATATCAAACCACCGTATACAAATCATAGTTAAGCCTTTAAATAACCTATAATGCAAGGACACCATGATTAGTTGGTTCTAATAAATTAGACATTACTAATATATAATAAAAGAGTTATGAATGTAAAATCTTACATTTAAAAAGAAACATCATTTTGTCTAGCTAATATTTTTATTAGGGTTTTGCAAAAAAAAAATTTAATGAAATTTTTTATTTTAATTTTTTTTTTCTCATTAATTTTTCTATATTTTTTATTTTATTTTATTTTATACAAATAAGTTTTTTTTTGCTAAAAAAATTGTTATTTTGAAATAATATTTCGTATATGTTCAACCACACATTTTTTTTTATTTTATTTTATTAGCTCGGTTTCATATATGTTTTTATTTGTATTACTTTTGATTGATTTTAATAAATAAGTTTTGCAGATACAAACAAATAAAATTTCTTGATCCACGTTCATCTCTTGATTTTCCTATTTTTTTTAGTTATTGTTAATGATTTTTATTTATTTATTTGGATAGATTATTATTAGATATTTGGGTAAGCCTTTTGGTTTCCATCTATACTTTTTTTTTTTATGTAAAAAACATATATAAAAAAAGCTTTTGTACTCAAGAATTTTTACCAAAAAAATATTACAACTTGGCGCAGAGCGCAAGTTAAATCAAATCTTTATTTTCCTCTAAGTATTTTTTTAGATGATTTTTTTTAAAATTTATTTTTTTAACATTTGATTTGTTACAGATTCAGTTTCGTACGATCTTATCATTTTACATTTTTTTTCCTTTTTAATATTGGTGTGGTGGTGATCTTCAATTTCTTTTCTACGAGTTTATCCTGATCTTATGATTCAGGTTACGGATTTTGAGTGTCATTTTTTAATATAAGGTTATTTTATATTTTTTTTGTTTGTGTGTGACTTTTCAATATATTATTCTAATTTATTTATAATTTTTTTCTTGATCTATACAAATGAAGTTTATTTTTCAAAATAATTTTTTTTGTTATTTTTAAATAATATTATTGATTTGTTCATCCTTATATAATTTTTATAAGACGTTGAGTTTATGTAGTTATTTTCATTTGTATTTATCTTTTAAGTCATGAGTTTTTTTATGATTTGAATTTATCTTTTATTGATTTAAATAAACAAGTTTGAGTGATTTCTCGTTTTATGTGATTGAATATCTTGATTTATAATTTTATTTATATTTTTTTAATTTTTCTTTTGATTATTGTCAATATTGTTTTTCATTTATTTTCATAAATGATTGTCGATTTATTTAGTTAAATGCCTATGTTGGCTTTTGAATTTACATTTTAAATTTTTTTAAGTTAAAAAATACATTGAAATAACCTGAATACCTAATATATTTTTTAAATATAATCACGATCTATTACATGATTTAGAGAATATTTGAGAGTGCAATAGTAATTGCTTTTGAAAGTGTGTTTTTGTTTAGAAATATATTAAATAGTTTTTTTATTTTTTAAAAATTATTTTTGATGTTAACATTTCAAAATAATCTAAAAATATAAAAAAATAAAAAAAATATTTTTTTAAAATATAAAAACAAATAGAATTATAGTATTACATTTAAAAGCAGAAGTTATTAATGGGGTTGCACTCGAAAAACAACTAGAAAATTGCTTTTAACGAGAGACGGGACCTCTTATACTGAAAATGAAGCCTAAAGTTCTGTTTACAAAGAAAGTTAAAGAGTATAAAAATGATGACACCATTCAAAAATAGGTTGAAAAGCATAAAAATGATGCTTTTCGAACTTTTTTTTTTAATCCAAAATACACAATGAGTTGTTATTACATATGTAATTATAATAACTTCAAGCATATCTAACCACTGGATTGAAGAAAAGGAAAAACAACCTTTGTAATTATCTTATTTATGGCAAAAGACATTTGGAATGTTTAATGAAATAGTTTTAACTTCACTCAAATATAATATATTTCAATAAAATAAATTTATTGTAATTATTATTTGTATATTAAAAATAAATTAATGAGAAAAAAACACTATCAATGTTTATTAATTTTTTTTAAGAAAATCAAATTCTACACTTTAAAAAATATTGCTAAATACTAAATCTAGAGCTTTTGCTTAATTGCAGATCATATTAAAAATTAATTATCACATAAAAAATATGAGCATTTTTATTTTCTCATTGTACAATGAAATATTTGAAACAGATAAAAAGGTTACTAGTGCATTAGATAAAATTAATTGACCATTAACTTATCTGCGTTAATAAATGCATAAAAAAGTCATTATAGCTTATTCGACCTAAATGATCAAGAGCAAATTATCAAGCTGCCATTATTATAATTTCCATCTAATTTTATCAAACTTAAATATAAGATAACAAACTGCTCAAAGATTAAATCATAAAAATAAAAAGTAAAATAAAAAAATTACAATATATTATATTAACTTGAATTAACCGGTAAAATTTAAAATTTAAATAATACATGATTTTAATCAATTAATCTAGTTGGATAATTTGTGTCTTCCTGACAATGTTTTTTTCCCTTCCATTAACAGATGCATTCAGGGGATTCGAGGATAAACCCAAGGATAGAGAATTTGCCTTGCCAGTGATCCATCTTTACAGATTCGCCAGAGCTCGGGATCTAGAATCTGATTTGCACAAGGTCTGTTGCTACAATCTACGCTGGACTCGGCGTGGGCATGCCTGTTTTCTGATTAATATTTTCCTTCAATTACTGATTTTTACACATTTCCTGAACACTGTAAGTGCAGCGGATAAGGATTGCATTGCAAGGGGTGGAAGTTGATGCAGACATGCGTCTGGAAAGTGGATGTTGTGTGCATCATTCAGGCTTTCCTATGAGTTTAGCATATGCAAGAGGATCAAATTTAGATTTGTGTATCCATTTTTATTTTCAAATATATGACATATAGTTCTTTCAATTTCATATCTATGATGCAATAAGTCACCTTTCCAAGAATTAAATTCTTTCATTTAACTTGACCTTTTAAGCCAATGGAATAGGCTGGTGAAAGGGCATGGATAGCTTAGATTTCTGCTATTCTTGCCCTGTTTGGTTTTCAGGCTCAATATATGTAATAGAGCTCTATAAATAATGGGCCAGGATTTTTTGGGCCTAGGTTCAGAAGTCATGTTGTGTTAGGATGTTTGGGAGAATATTTAGTATTTTAAAATATTTTTTATTTGAAAATAAATTAAAATAATATTTTTTATTTTTTTCAAATCAACATATCAAAACAACTTAAAAATATATAAAAAAATTTAAAAAATTTAAAATTTTTAAAAAACATGATTGAACCGTGTTTTAGAACACTTCCCAATAACATCTCCAAGAAAAATACTAAATTAAAAATAAAAAATAAATAAATATTATTTTGATTTTGCAATGCTTATTTTACATGCTAAAAGGAGTGCTACACAAAATATCTTACTATTTTTCTTATGAAAATATTATTGGTATATATTTTGTAAAAATGTTAAAATACTATTCATTATAATAATGTTTTTTTACTAATTTTTTCTTTTGATTTTTTTAAATTAATATTTTTTAAATTTATTTTTTATGAGATTATTTTAATTTTATAATTCATATTATAAGTTTAACGAGTTCACTTGAGTTAACTCAAATTATTATTATTATTATTATTATTTAATATTTAGTTAAACAATTCAACTTTATATATATATATATATAAAGACTCCTAGGTAAATAAATTATATAACTTATTAATTGTTAATAGTTTTGCTAATATAGTAAAATCATTAAAATATATTATTAATAGTTATGTTTATCCGTTTAAAACAATAAATAGAGGCAATCAAGTAAAAAAAAATTCACTATGGAATGTTAGATTCATCTCATTTTATATGGGAATCACATTCTCTACCTTTGAGGGGATGTGATGTCGAGGGAATGTTAAATTTCTCAACATTTAACTTTTTTTATAACAAAACAATCATAAATCTCGTTTCATATAAGGGATTTATTTTCTTCAAAATTGTGTCGTCAATGATAAATTAATTGGGCAGAATGACAGTTTGCAGCAAAGCCTAAGAACCCAAGCCTTAGCCTTATGATCTAGTTTTTCCATATGTGCATCTTTACAATGTTTCTCGAGGAGAACCCTATCCTTTCAGTGTTGATCATCCAAATCATTCGGGCACGAAGAGTTCTTCCCAAGCATATTGTACAGTGCACCCACATAACATGAATAAAGGGTAAAAAACCCAGAAAAAACAAAATTGTCTCCAGCTATTCATGAAAAACAAAAAGTTATTCCTTTTCTTTTCTTTAATGTTTTTCTCCAGACAAACCCATATTATTAGGCACTTAAATGAATAACATTCAAGGTTCTCTCATTATTATATTCGCTAATTAATATCATGAGTGGTATTATACTAACTTTTGAGTTAATTCTATAATTTGATACGAGACAATAAATAATAAATATTCAAGCAAGAAAAAAATAAAAAAAAATTAAAAAAATTAAGAAGTAAAAGAAAAGAAAAGAAAGATTGGAGATTGGAGATATGCAAAGTTTATAAATTTTTCATTAATCATCAAGACATATAAATAGTGAACCCTAAAATATCCCGTTATTGGTTCGACCCATTAAATTAAACTATTTAACATAAATAATAAAATAAAATTGAGTAGGACCAAATGAGCTAAATAAATAAAATAACAATGAGATAGGCTCAAATAGGCTTAGTTTCCTAACCAAAACATGACAGACTGGATCATCCTATGTCGTCTCCGTTCATATACTCGTATAGTTTATGGTGGGAGTCTGATGTCCCCACCAACTCTCCCGGGGTTTGAGAAACTCGACCTCGTCAAATGTAGCACTAACTGACTCTGATAGTACTCCTAAAGATCTGGATCAAGCTGCTGCAAAGTATCTCTAGTAATCCAAGTGTAATCTGAGTCAGGTCGACCCACCTAGCAAACTAAAAACCATTGAACCTCACCATTCCTGTTAAAAACAACTTGTTCATCCAGAATAGCATCAATATTATCCTTTTATGTTGATGTCAAGGTGAAAGGGATAGAGGTTTCAACAAGATCATTAACAGGGAAGTTAAGTGGTATCTTAAATGGATCGTTTGGAATAGAAAGTGGTTTATGATATGCAACTAGATCCTCAATGTAAAATGCAAAGCTAATGTTAAAATCATGTGGTGGTAAATCAAGAACATAAGCATTTAGACTATCTCATTGTAGCACTTTGAAAGGCCCAACACTACGTGCATGCAATTTTTTATTAGCTCCCGAAGGAAACCTCTCGGGTCTAATCCGTATCATAACATAGTCTCTTTTATTAAACTCATTATGTCATCTATGTAAATCATCTTGAAGTTTATATTACGCATTACTTATTTGAATCTGTTTAGTGATCTCAATATGAAAATCCTGAATTTTATGTGCAAAAGACTCGGCTGACCCAGACACTCTAGCACAAAGGGACATGGAAAGAAGGTCTCAAGGTTTTATAGGCTTGTAACCATGTACAACTTCAAAAGGACTCATGCCTAATGACCTATTGATAGAGTTATTATAACCAAACTGAGCCATAGAAAGAATTAAATCCCAATTCCAATTATAATCACTCACTGACACCTTAAAAGGTTGCCTAAAATCTTGTTAACCATCTCAGTTTGACCATCAATTTAGGGGTGGTAAGTAGTAGAAAACTTTAATTTGGTTCCCACCATATGCCAAAGAGTTTTCCAGAAATAACTTATAAATCTAACATCCTCATCCAAAACTATGGTTTGGGGAAGACCATACAACTTGACAATCTCGACAAAATAGAGTTTTGCAACTCTGAAAACATCTGTGGTCTTAGTACAAGGAATAAAATAGGTCATCTTAGAGAAGCGATTGATAACCATAAAAATATAATCATGTTTCTTTACAGTACATGGAAGCCCAAACACAAAATTCATGCTTACATCTTGCCAATGGCAAGTGGGAATGGGCAATGGGGTGTAAAGACCAATATTTTGTTTCCTATGCTTAGCAAATGGGCAAGTTCAACATTGACTTGCCAATTTAGCGACATCTCTTTTTAAACTAGAATATATTAAAAATTCATGCATGAATGTTTTTAGGATACAAAGCTTATTATCTCGAAATAAGTATCCATCTTGAAGTGATTACCATTTATAACATGGTGATTCTTATCCTTCAATGTCAAGTATATTTCTTGAAATTCTGAGCAAGATTTAGTCTCCTCTTTGAGTCTCTCAAATCCTATGACTTCAACACTTATTACAAATAACAGCATTATCCGACAACTCAAAGCATCTGTAGCTTTATTCTCCATTCCAAATTTATGTTTCAAAACAAATGAGTATGCTTGTAAATATTTAACCCAATAACCATGCCTGTGATTGAGTTTTTTTTTTTAGTTAAGATAGCGAGGGCCTTATGGTCGGAGTAAAGAACAAATTGTAGTTTTCCATTCATCTCCCGGACGAATCTTAATATGATAATACCTACTTTTCAATTCAATCTTAGAGAAGATCCGGGCTCCTGCCATCATATCTAGCATGTATCCAATCAAGGAATTGGAAAATAATATTTGATTGTAATCATATTAATGGCTCGACTATCTATACACATTGTCCATGATCCATCTTTTTTAGGTGTTAACAGTGCAGGTACTGTACATGGGCTCAAACTCTTTCGTATAAATCCGTTTTGTAACAAATCACATACTTGCCTTTGCAATTCAGCATGTTCACTCAGGTTCATCCTATAGTGAGGCAAGTTTGGTGATGTGACACCAGGGATAAAATCTATGACGTGTTGAACATCACACATAAAGGGTAAAACATCAGGTAGTTTAGAAGGAAAAACATCTAAAAATTCTTTCAACACTTTTCTTACCTCTTCAAGTGACTCTTCTAAAAGGTCTTCTACAATCTTTTTAGTCACTATAGGAAATACAACAAACTCCTCACAAATCTCCTTATCAAACTCCCTAAGACTTATTATATTAAGCCCTCTTTTTTTCACTTTATTCTTCTTCTGACTATTATCATTAGACCTTAGAGGTAATCTAATAAGTTGGATTTTTTTACCTTGAAAATTGAATGAACAAGAATTAGATCATCTAAAAATTATAACGTCAAAATCATATAACTAAGGCCTACCCAAAATGACGTGCCCTACATCCATGGGAATGACATCACACCAAATTTCATCATGATAGTCCAAGATCTTTATGGGAAAAAGACATCTCTTTTTGATCACTATAGATGTATCATTAACCTAGGACACACTATAAGGTTTAGCGTGTGGAACAGACTTTAAGCCTAAGCTGGACACACTACTTGAGAAAACTGCATTGATACAACTATCACTATCTATGATGATCTTACACTCTTTATCTCCACATTTAATGTAAGTGTAAAAAGTAGTAGTCCTTCTCTAATCCTTAGTTTCTTTAGGTTGTGTTAAAGCACATCTAACCATAATTAACCTGGTTGTTTTGATTTGAATGGATATAGACCTAATACATCCTAGCAAGTTAGACTCATCCTCCTCATCATTTAGATCCTGAAAGTCATCAGGATTGAGTTCATATATCTTATCATCACAATTATATTCTTCACCTATATCCTCTTACCCCTTAATGAATAGAGCCTTATTAGGGCAACTAGAGAGAATATGACCAAAACCCTGACATTTAAAATACTAAATTCTTGAGGTTATCTAAGATGCTTCATGAAAAATACCCTTACCCTCATCATCTATAGGTATTTGGGAAATCAAAAGAATGGGCATACAAGGTGGGGAACTTAATATAGAGTTATTACTACCATGTTGAGATTTAGAAGGGTTATTACGAGTGTCCTAACGTCTTGTCCATTAGCTTTTTATGACCAAGTCATAATTTTATACCAGGGTATAAGCTTCATTAAGAGTGGAAACACCTCTACGCACAACCTCTTTTCTAAGGTCATCGTTGAAGCCTTTTTGAAATCTACTTAGGGTTATCACTTCATCCTCCCTAACAACACACCTTATCCTATACTCATTAAATTATGCCATATATTCATTGGCAGACATGTCTCCTTACCTCAAGTTATTTCACTGGTCCAAAAGATTTTCTCTATAAGAACAAGGCAAATACTTTTCTTTTAACTTAGTCTTCATTTCAACCAAATCAGTAATAGGGGGTTGGCCTCTCCTAATCAAATACTTTTCTACACTTTTCCGATAGAGCTGAGCGATTCCACTAAGTTTTATCTTTACAAATCTTATCCTTCTATTCTAAGATAGATTATACTAGCCAAAGAATTGATGGTTCCTAGGATGAGCTAGTCTTTAGTAATAGTCACTAGAATGCTCACTATCGTTAGGGTTAACAGAGTCATTGTGACCCTAGAATTGGTTATGGTGGTGGCTCTTATAAGAAAATTGTATTTGAGGATTCCTATGATTGTCATTAGAATGCTTACCCTCACTAAACTGTCTTACTTGTAAAGTTTCTATAGACTTCATCCTCCCATAAAGGTTGTTCATTTGATTGGACATGTTGCTAATTTCTGTTCGCTTAAGTTGTAATTATTCTTAAATGTCTCTAAGAACATTACTAGAGTTCAAATTCATGGTAGCTATGACTTCTAGATTATGTACTAGATGACCACTATGTAAATGCATGCAAAAACTAATTCTAAGACTGAGATCATAAATAACACTTGCAAGTAAAAATATAAAAAAATTATAACTAATATTTTAAAATATATATTTTTTAATATTTTTTATTATTATCTTAGAGATTAAGTAATGACGGATTAAACCATGAAAATGAGCAAACAAGCAGTGTAAATCCTCTAAATGCACACAAGTAATCCAAACACAATGTTTCAGTTTTCCCACTAATTTAACCAAGCTCCACATTTAATTAAGAGGATCAGATCTTCAATGTCAATAAACAAGATCAAAATTAAGGTAATTCAATTTAAAGGCGGGCTATGTAATTTAGTTATGGGCAAGCACAAAGAATAATATCAATGTTAAATCTTAGTTAACAAGTGTAAAAGCATACCAGGAATGATGATTTTTAATTAGTAAAATTCTAATTGGATGATGTGGCAATGAAAGATTATGTGGCAGCTGATATGACAAGATTTGCTAGCAAGGCAGATGATGTGACAGGACATGCTGACGTGACATGAACTACTAATATGGTAGATGACGTGACAAGAATTGATTTCATGGCTGATGACGCGGATGCTCTAACGTGGCTGGGTTAATTATTTTACCAGCTTCTGTTTCCTTTTTCCCCTACCTCCTGTAACCTGTTGTTGGCGGCGTAGGGTGACTGCTAACAGTGAGGACACCTGCAGTCTGTTGAGGGTGGTGGTTGCCACCGTCCAGTTCCACTGCTTTGTCTGTTGCTGGGAAGAACCACTAGTCGATACTGGCGGTGATAAGTTTGTGGGTGGCTGATGGTTTAGTGCTGCTAGTTTGACTGCTAAAATCAGAGATAGCAAATTAGCATAGATCTATGGACTAATGTGCAAGTCTTCTCAATGGTGGGTTTGTCGTTGTGACTGGCCAGGGTGCTGTTGATGGTAGAGGCGTCACTACGAGAAAATTTGATTACAATCGTGGATGATGTACAATGTTGATGAATAATTTTTTTTTATAATAAGAACAATATGTTTTTTTTTAGTTCAATCTAGGGTTAAGCATAAACATATAAGTCATTTAATTGCAAGAACAATTAAAAACCATGTTTTAATATCAAATTTGATGTGGGATAATAAATAATAAGAATTAAAGTTAGAAAAGGATAAAGTTTTTAGAGAAAAAGCTGAGAAGTGAAAGCAAAGAAAAAAAAAATGAGGATTAGAGATATGTAAAATCTGCAAATTTTTCATCAATTATCAAAAATTATCTTACAAAATGATAAAGAAACATATAAATAATAATCCTAAAATATCATGTTATTAAGCTTAACCTATCACATCAAACTATTTAATAAAAATAATAAAATAATAATAAGTAGTCTCAAATAAATTAAATAAATTAAATAATAAAAAAATAGTACCTAGACTCAAATAAATTTAGTCTGTCAACCAAAACCGGACAGACTTGGTCATTTTATATTATCTCCATCTATATAATCGTATAATTTATGGTTAGGGTCTGGTGTCCCATCATGTTTGAAGCTTAAAATCACGAAGGAATGCATTTTTGCTGTGGAAGCGCCTTGCCTCTAAAGTTTTTGAGGTTAGATTGAAATATAAAGCTGTAAGGTCCGTTGTTCAACACCACCACCAGAGTCCAGACGTCTTTCATACATTGCTGCTTTTATGTCTCTGTCCTTTGTTTTTTTTTTTTTTTAATTGGCGGTACCAACACAACTAACAGATGATAGCGACCTTTTGGATGCGTTACGACCACCAATCTGCACATAAATGCTAGAGAACATCCAGTATCTGATGCTCAGATTTGTCCTCCTTGGACGGACCAGATTTCACCTCCCTAACATTTGTATGCTTTGCCCACTGATTTTGGGCAAATTATGCAATTTAGAAATGTAATATTTTAGTAATGTCATGGTTTAAAAGAATAACATATAATTGATGTTCTATTTCTGATGAGTAACATTAATTAAATAATTGTGTTTTTAAATTGTAACATCAATTTAATTATCTAAAGAGACACATTAAAATTTCATGATCTATCATATTTCTTAAACCTAACATATTTAAATATTATTTTTTAAAAACTTATTACTTTTAAAAATAATAATATTTAGTAAATATCAAGTTTTTAAAGCTATACTATTTCACGTAATGTTTTTCAAATGATATTACTATACTAAATTTTTTCAATTATTTTTTTTTTAAAAAAAATTTCCCTCCCCTGTAATCTCAAATAATGCAAGACACCAAAACCATATGTTGACAGACAGCCCTGACCTGACCTCATACTGATCTTGTTCATCTCCTGGGACAAAAGGGTCTTTGTGGGGCAGGGAGGGCAAAATGGACATACTGAGAGGGGAAACACACAGGGAAAAAGTGAAAGGAAATCTCAGTTCAGATTGAGATCTAAATAATTACATCAGCCCTTGTGGTCCTTGTTCAGTGCTTTGTTTTGGGTATAATAAATGTGAAGAGGGGAAGGGATCTTTTAGGCCATTTTGTCCTGAAATAGCTAGATCTTTCGCAAGTTGCATAAAGCCGAAACTAACAGTTACTCTAACTTCAGGTTTCCTTATAACAACCTCGAGGAAACCACTACGCCGACCACCTATCCATCCCCTCCTCGAGCAGCCAAAGCCCACATAGATCTCTTCATACAATTATGGTATGGAAGCAAAGAACCCATAAGAGATTTCTTAACTCCTGCTGTCTCCTTGAAACTAGGATTAATTTGCACTCAAATTTTGAATCATTACGAGGAACAATTTTGTTTTAAATTAGTGTACTTTCACGTAATCTTTTAGTACAATTCAATTCAAGTTCTCTTCTTTTGGGGTTCTTGTTTGGTTTTCTTCTCTGAATCTGCCTGTTTTTCTTGCAGAATCTTATCTACAGTTAAGAGAGTGATTTCGGGCATGATCCTACACTTTCTTAAAAGTGTTAATTTCCACGTCATGGTCATGGTCAAGGTAACTATGCAATTCAATTTGGATGAATCTTGAATTAGTATGGTTCCTATACAGGAAAAAATCAAGAATATGGCACCATAAGTGCTCAACATTAAGTGCATGCTGGCTATGGTGACTGCAAAGCAATTTTTCCCTTCGTTTTGAGAGGCTTGGTTCCAATATTGTGATGCTAGCTGCCCTAGAGGTTCGAGCCTCCGAGATACAAATATAGGAAGTAAATTAAAAAAGAGAGACGCGTGAAAAGTGAAGAATATTATCTGTGGTTATAGGGAAGTTCTTATACCGATTGTCAAAACTACTCAGTATGACGATCTTGCTCTCCAAATTTGTGCCTTATTTGAACATGGTCTCATCAAAATCTTCAACATCTTTCTCACCGCAGACCATAAAAATCAGCCAGGGCTTGGAAACATATTAGGTATATTAATTATATAAAATATATAATAAGATTCATGGTGTTACTTGGATATTTAAAAATATAATAGTGATTATTTTTTAAAATATTAAAATAATTTTTTTAACATTCACATATCAAAATAATCTAAAAATACTAACAAATAATTAAAATAAAAGAAAAACAAAACCCTAAGCCGCCTCCCTTCCTACATGTGTGTATAAATACATGCAGAGGTTGTATATAGACACATGATCCATCATTTTATACGTACACCTACAAATAATGCCCAAATCCCTAATCATTCCATGCAGGGAACAATCTGCTTCTCAGAACCCAAGAATCCACCATGTCTGCCCAAACCCAGCTAATCCCAAATCCATTACACGTGTCCCCTCACACATCCCAGCTCTCTCTCTCTCTCTATCTCTCTCTCAGTCCTCATCCTAGCCGTCTAACCAGCAGTATTTCCTTAGTACAACGCTAACTTTCTCTACCTTTGCAGCATACCTAGCTAGCTACGTACGTACAAAGTACCAGAAATGTGGGGCCCACTTTCCACCTGGAAGGGGACCACAAGCCGAGCGATCTTCCAAGATTCTTCTTCCTTCAAAATGAATTTGATGGTCTTGATGATACGATACATCTTCATGTCCATGTGATATCATGGGCTTGATGGCCTCAAAGAGTGGAGGGAGCACCGGGTTCCACTCCATAAATGGAGAAGGAGCAGAGCCCACATGGTTACATGGCTAAATATGGTTGGTTCTTATGACTTGTTAGGGGCGGCGTTCCGTACACCCCTTCACATTCATTTTTCAATTTCGGATTGCATTTTGGTCTTCACCAGAGCCCTATCAACCTTAGCTTGTTGGCAGCCTCAGCTCGTCGGTTCGGTCATGCGGTTTGGATTGTTGCCAGTCCCAAGATGCAGACCTTCATTCAAGTTATATGAATGTTAATCTCAACTTAAGAGTTGAATTTGTTCTTCAAAACATAATTGATGTCGTGGTGTATATTATTCTTTATCCAAGTTTTTGTTCTTTTGCAAACCAAATTTATCTCACTTACCACACGGAAATGAATAATTTTATAAAATATAAAATATATTATAAAATGATAAACATCAAGGTCCAGGTAGATTAGATTACAATATTGCTAAGGAAAGATTGGGGAGCTGCTGCTTAGATATACAAGTCAGGATTCTCAGCAAGGTATTCCTTACATTGAGCAACCCTAGCAAAGAATACATCTATAAAGGGTGTATTTAATATTATGGTTACTGTTGTAATTGTGATTTGAAAAAAATTATTTTATAAAAAGTATTTTTAGTTGAGATTAATTTGAAAAAATATATATTTGGTTAAAACTGTAGTTGAAATTGAGATTAGTTAAAAAGTAATTTAATATGGTTAAGAATGTTTTTGAAATTAAGGTTATAAAATAATTTTAAAAAATATATATTAATATTGATGGTTTTTAATTTAAATATT
>NW_011500100.1:333039-344442 GCF_000495115.2 Populus euphratica | reverse complement strand
ATGCTTTAGTTAAGGAGTTATTGATACTTCAAGTGCAAAATGATGATATAAAACCATGATAAAAATACATTTTTAAGTACTAATCATAAATTATATAGTGCTATTGAATAATATTAAACACTAATTTTTCAAATAAAATATGATACCTAAAAAAATATTTTTGATATTTTCTTTATATTAAAAAATTAAAAAAAAAACAATGACAAGTTCAATGGGCATTAAACATTGTTAGCATGTAGTATAAAGTTGATAATCAAAATATAATGACAAGTTTCAAAAAGAAAAAAAAATCGATTGAAAAAAAATATAAACTATTAATGGAAACAAAGAGATGATGAGAAGTAGGTTAGGGAAAACATAAAAAACATATATAAGATACTTTTAATGAACCTGCAGTTAGGCCACAATTATTATATGGATCCTACATTTTTAACTAGCATTTTATTGTTTTTCAAACAATCATTAATTATGGTTACACCGCACCACACTTTTTACTACCAAAACAAACAGCCTCAAAGTTTTGTATATGAACTAAATGGAATACAACACTAAATCCATTTATATTTCTCTTAACAGAATGAAAAAAATACAAATTAAATATAATAAAAAAATTTATTTTTAATTATTTCACTTAAAACTATAAATTCTTTAAAAAAGCTTATAAAACTTCTCAGAATAGTTTCTCATCACCTTCAACTATGCACTAAAACTCTAGGCTTGCTCACCCTTCAAACATCTTGGGTGGCTTTCATTTAAAAAATTCTTTTTTTCAGAGGCATTTATTTAATTATAAATTAGATAAAATTGTTTTTTAATAAATTTTATTTGAAAGATAACATCTTCCATGCTATTCTTCTTCAATGGGTTCTATAAGGCTACTCTCATTCAAATTTCTTTATGGGTGTGATTTATTTATAGCTCATGTTGTGCTTATATTCTACACCTTTTCTTATTCATTATCTCTTCATCTTCTCATTTGATATTTGTTTATATTTATTTTAATCTTTATTATTCAATTCTCGTTTCAGTGTTTAATTTTTATTTTTTTTTTTAATATTTTGAAAAGATGTTGGAGAAGAAGATGATAATCCTATTCTATCTTATAACCATTGCCAACCCTATACCCTGTAATATCATTTTCAATTGTTCGGTTCATATCTCAAAACTCTTGCCCGGGAGAGCAATACATAGTAAATGAGTTTATCTGATATCAAAAGTGCCATCCTTCCTTAATGCTTAGTGAGAAACTAATCTCTCCAAAATAAGTCATTGCTTAAATAATGTTAGGTTATGAATTTTGATTAGAAATTCATCATTTAAAAAAAAATTTCAATTATTAATTAAAGTCAATGGTGTTTTGTTTTCAATTATTAATTAAAGTCAATGGTGTTTCAAGGTTTTGATATTGACATCGGTAAATATTTTTTTATTAGCAAATATGGTTTTTAAATTCAAATTCTCTTTAATTTTATATTTGAGAAAGAAAATATACCTAAGCAAGAATCAAAATTGATTTTTAATTTTCACTATAATATTTTATTTTATTTTATTATCTTTAAATTAAATTGATACATCTACTTCTCTTATTTTTATATAATTGAGTTAGGTCTAATTAATCAAATATGTCCAATATATCCTAATACAAGTAAAGAAAACCCAATAAATCTAAAAATCTTTACTTTGTTTGTTCCAAGTAATCCTTAATATCCTTTTTTCTCAAACTTGTTTAATTTGTGTAGATTGTGTTGTTTTTCTTCTAATTAAAAAACTAAAAGAATAGTAAAGCTGCTCAATCGCTTCACAATTGCAATATATATATATATATATATATAAACCAAAGAGAAATAATCATTTAAATGATATATAAATATTTATATGATATATAAAGATGCATGACACATAGTCTTGAGTTTGAGTATGAATATAATGTTTGAAAATGAGACATGAATGTAACGTGTTTTTCACTATATATCTTCACTCATGGTGCTAGATCATATAAATATTAAAATACTATTATGTAACCAATTTTTTATTTATTTCATTTAACATTTTGTTAGGATTTTTCATTTATTTATGAGTTATTCAAGATAATTAAATTAATGAATTAAAACTAAAACAAATTATTTAACACAAAACATGTTTTTCGGATTAATGATTGACGAAACCAATGAGTTATAAAAGATAGACATATGATTCTATTAGAAGAGACTCTTAAGACTCGGTATACTATTAGTTCGATCCGTTTCTCGTCCAATTCCATTGGTTGTCGTTGGATACAGTGAAAGATAAGCGCTTGTAATGCCCGGAACGAATGATCATAAGGGAGTTCCACGATATTGATATGCACCTGCATTGTAGGAGATGTTTTGCAAGTAATCTTGAATAAAAGTTGAAAATTAAAGAAGTTTGTTTTTATGTTTTAAAAATATTTTAAAAAATTAAATTTTTTTTATTTTTTATTTAAATTAATAATTTTTTAGTATATTTAGATAATTTTAATATATTAATATCAAAAATAATTTTAAAAACTATCGAACTTTTAAATCTCCTTTCCAACCATTTCCCATCATTGTTCGAAGAAAAGGTCACAAGGACTACTTGAAGGGAATTAATTGATTTGATATGAAATTTGCTTAAGTTGCTTAGTATATACATGATAAATAACACATAATACTTAATAAACCTTTTTTAAATGAATTTCTCATTATAACATTTTCATTGTGAATTTTTTTATATACATTTCACATTCAGATATCTAAATTTTTTAAATTAAAAAAAATATAAACTTTATAAAACTCTCAACTTCTTAAACTAGATAATCTTACTTATACAACTTTTTAAGTAAAATTTGATATATTTAAGAGCATCTATAAATTAGTAATTAGACTTATAGAATATTGATGATAATATTTATTATGAATTAGTAATTAGACTTATACAATATTGATGATAATATTTATTAATAATGTAACTATCAATTAAAAATTTAAATTTTTATTAAAAACAAATTTACAATCAAATAATTAATTAATACAATGTTATGTCAAAATATGAACTAAAGAAGAAAATTAATAATAAATAATTGACACTCAACCAATTATTTATTATTTGTTCAATTCAAACTTATTTAATCTAAATTAATACCTTTTAATTATTATCAATTCTATTAAAAATCAATTTTCTTCAACTTTTTCTAAATTTTCAACTTAATAATAAAATTAACAAAATATAATCAGTATCCATTAAATTACTTATCACTTTTTCAATTATAAAACATCTAGATTATAATATCAAATTCAATTTCATCACAAAATAACAAAATTCAATTTCCTCTAAATATCAAACAAACCTTAACATAAAAATTATACATTATATAATAAAATTATCTTGAAAAAAGTTGAAAAATATTTAATTATAAAGCAAACTATAAATACTATATAAAAATTTCAATAAATGAATCTAAACCATTAACGGGTTAAAAAAAAGGATAAGTTAGTGTAGTGAAACTTCATAAAAAATCAAACCAAGAGAGAGATATGCTAACATTACTGATAGATCGATGTAGGTGAACGTTGATGAGTTGAATTTGTGAGGATGGGGGCAGATTTTTCAGGTTGGGCTACTATCTATTTGGCTGAAAGAATAAGAAACGGAAATAAAAAAATTTATTAGCAATTCAGTAATGTACTAACATGTTATATTGCGGATGAAATTTTTTATTAAATTTTTATTTTGTTAGAAATTATTAATGAAATATATTTCATCACTATTTTTTGTAAATTGAATATATAATTAAAATTATATTTTTAGACATGGGTTGACACATGTCATCATATAATTGGATAAACATTAATTAATTTATAGGATTTGATCGATGTAACGTAACTGGCAAACAGAGAGGCGAGACAGAATAATAAAAGGAATGACTTGTGCTATTCAATTAAAAAAAAAAAACTTGTATAGCTAGGCATGGATTATAGATATTTAAAATAACAATATTAATTGCTACAAAAAATAATTGGCATGGATTATAGATATTTAAAAGAACAATATTAATTGCTACAAAAAATAATTAAGCATTAGTTAAACTTAAACATCACGGGATAGTATTATTTATTGAAATAAGCTACCACATGGAGTCGGCTTTTTGATATTTGCAAATATGAAGTATCATATAGAGGCAGATACATGCATGCATGCATGCATACATATATATAAACACTAACTCTGGCTCTGCATGATTGCCCGAAGACTGCTCTTTTAATGTTCTTGATCGGGTAGACCAATTGGAATTGTTGAAGGTCACACCAGCATCACCTGGGGAGTCCGAACCCTAGCTAGTAGCTACACCATGATCAGAACATCATAACCATTGGCGGGCAAGAATTAAATATTTAATTGTTTTTTACAAAAGCAATGTTTATTGTTCTTTTTATAGGAGATTTAAATGACAGTAATGATTTTTTGCTATTTTTGACAAAACTGACATGGGGCTGCGTCCACCTGTTTTGCTCCTCTTTAACATCTTCTCTACAGGACGATACCTTTTAGCTCCGACCAAGCCTGATGCAATCGGCTAGGTTCTCTCAGATCTTGATACGTGTTCGTGGAACCATGTGTATGATTCGGAGAGCTCTTTTTTCAGTTTAAATCCTACAAATATTATACCATCAATCTATTTATTTAATTTATATAATGTTATTAAATAATATAAAATATTAAATTTTTAAATAAAATAAAATAAAAAATAAAAAATAAATTTTATTTATTTAATCAGATCCAGTTCAATGTATTTTTATAATTTTAAACTAGGTTTGATCTCCATTATTCACGTAAATAATGAAAATATTGTTTATTGTTCAAGTAAATAGTAAAAAATTTCTTTATTATTTTATTTAAATAAATATGAAGAGTTACACAGTTAAAAAAATATATAAAAATTACTTTTTTAAGATACGGTTTGATCTTAATTTTTAGGGGGGGTTTATGAGTGGACAGTTAAAAGTTATGTAGGTAGTACAAAGAACACAGGAGAAGCATATAAAATTTACTTCTTCTAAGTTAAGGTTCAACCTCAATTTTTTAGGTGGAATTCATGTAAAAATATGGTTTGCATTAACCAAATATTTTAATTCAATGTTTGCTTCTTGTTGCTGTCGTTGCTGCAATGCCAAACGGCACTTCAACTCCTCGCATCTCCTTTTGCGTTTACACAATTATGAAAGAGAGAGGATTTTTTATATAGGTTAATCATCAAACTAAGAAGGAGCTAAAATCCAAGAAGGAGAAGGAAAATATGCTTTCGTCTCTCCTTGATTTCCTCTTTGTATCATACATCCACACTCACCACTCTTGCTTCTTATTTTTTGAAATCCATGATGCTTCTTGATTAATTTTAAATGAAAATTCTTTAATTTATAGTATCATGTTTTAATTAATCAATCCTAAAACATTTAATTTAATTTAATTAGTTAAATCTTGAATTTACTTAGTATAAATTAACAATTTGAATTTTATAAATTGTAGGGATATTAAAAATTTATATAATTATTAATTTTAAAATTAATAATATTAATTAAGATATACATAAACTAAAGATAATATTTATACTTAAAAAAACATCTAAACTTTTTTTTTAAAAAAAAAAAAAACCTTCTACGAATATAATCCAACTATTTTTTTTAATTTATATAATATTATTAAATGATATAAAATATTAATTTTTTAAATAAAATACAATAAAAAATAAAAAATAAATTTTATTTATTTGATTAGATTTAATTTAATATATTTTTATAGTTTTAAATTAGGTCTAGTCTTCATTATTCACATCAACAATGAAGATATTTTCTATTATTATGAAGAAGTTTTTTATTGTTCACTTAAATAGTAAAAAGTTATACAGGCAGGGAAAGTATATAAAACTTACTTCTTTTAAGTTAATATTTGATTTTAATTTTTAGATGGGATTTATGAGTGGACAGTAAAGAGTTATGTAGGTAGAAAAAAAACATAGGAAAAGCATATAAAAATTACTTCTTTTAAGTTAAGGTTCAACCTCAATTTTTTAGGTGGAATTCATGTAAAAAAATATGATTTGCATTAACCAAATATTTTAATTCAATGTTTGCTTCTTGTTGCTGTCGTTGCCACAATGCCAAACGGCACTTCTACTCCTCGCATCTTCTTTTGTGTTTACACAATGATGAAAGAGAGAGGATTTTTTATATAGGTTAATCATCAAACTAAGAAGGGGCTAAAATCCAAGAAGGAGAAGGAAAATATGCTTTCGTCTCTCCTTGAGTTCCTCTTTGTATCATACATCCACACTCACCACTCTTGGATCTTATTTTTGAAATCCATGATGCTTATTGATTAATTTTAAATAAAAATTCTTTAATTTATAATATGTTTTAATTAATCAATCCTAAAAAATTTAATTTAATTTAATTAGTTAAATTTTAAATTTATTTCGTAGAAATTAACGGTTTAAATTTTATAAATCGTAGGGCTATTAATAGTATTAAAAATTTATATAATTATTAATTTTAAAATTAATAGTATTAATTATGAAATACATAAACTAACTATAACATCAATACTAAAAAAACATCTATACTTAAACCAAAAAAAAAAAACCTAAAACAGCAATCGGTGGGGAGATGATAAAAGTGGGATTTGCTTTTGTCTCCAAAAGCAAAAGGAAAGCTATTTTCATTTTCCACGCCCATGCTTGACTAGCTCCAAGGACTATGAATCAACTGGGGTGGCTTGTGTTGGATCAGTTTGAGCAATGATCTCCTTCCATATGATTATCTATTTCTGTCCATATTGTAGACTAGAAAAGGTGTAAATAAAGTAAAAAAAAAAAACTAGCTAGCAAAGAAATCACCCCACAAACAAGACAAATGACAAACCCAACAAACATCCATACAATTGCTTAGACATGGCCATGTCCTTTTGGCATTTCACTCTGCTTCACAGTTCACACTGCTACTTCTGTCCTCTCCTTCTCTCACACTCTTCTCATAAGAACACAACAAAACTCGTATCCAACATTCTTTTTCAATCTCAAACCCCGAATCCTCTGTTCATCATCTCCACAAGAAGCTATCTAGCTAGCTGCCTAGCTCTCACCAGTCACCACTCTTTATAAACCCATCTAACTCTTCTTTTATATATAGGTCTAAGAATGTAGCAGTGCCTTTTCTCTCTATATATTATCATCAGTTACCTTTTCTCTTTTAAGACCCACCATTCTCTCATAACTTCCCTTCAAACTCATTTTTCATTGATCTTTCTCGAACCAAAAAAACCTCTCAATGGCTACTTCACTTTCACTTTTTCTCATGCCTAGCGATGATAGAAAACAAGAATCCACCCTGGCCATAAGTACGAAACCAGCTGAACCCACAAGAACTACTACTACTACTCGGACCAGAAAGCCTACTGCCAACAAATGTCAAACTCGCAAAAAACAACCTCGAAGAGGTATGGGAGTAGCTCAACTTGAGAATTTAAGGATTCAAGAAAGATGGAAGGCAATTACTGAGACTAACCAAATTGGGTCTCTCAATCTCCAACCCACCAAGCAGATGCACGTTTTTGACCCGTTTAATAATAATGATGATGATAATCAAATGGCGCAGTCTGGTACTACTGTTAACCATGGTGTGCCAATGAGAAATAATGGTGTTGTTTTTAATGGGTTCTTGGGTTGGGATCACCAGGGAGGTGTGGTGGTTAAGAGGGTTGATGAGTTTAATGCAAATAATAATGGTGGGTTTGGGTGCCAGGTTTTGGTTAACCCGTACATGGTTGGATCGGCTCCGGTTCATCAGGCTGGGGCTCCAGCTCCAGCTCCTGCTGCTGCAGCAGTGCTTGAGGCTTCGAAAGAGCTCTCTTCAATCCCAAAAGTAATGCAGCAGCAGAAGCAACATGAGCCTGCTCGTTGTGATCTTTGCTTTAAGGTTTGTGTTTTCTAGGGTTCTTCATTTTCTTGAGAAATAATGGTGTTGTTTTTATATGCACGCGTGCCTCTTTTTTTTTCCCCTGTTCGTTTCTTGAGGAATTATATAAGAAGGAAATAAATTATAAGCTACAAGATATTTTAGCAGTCTGGAATTTCAATCTTTTTAAACAATGTGATTAAAATCTTAAATTTTTACTATTTTAATTTCTATGGACAGATGGGAGGATTCAGTGCCAGAGCTGCAACGAGTGCTTTCTATGCCAAATATCAGAACCACAACAACAACGAGGTAAATCTCCATCTTTCTTTCAAGTGGTATGTATAATATTTTGGAACCATGCTTCTTATAAATACTATATCTAATAATTGTGTTTTAATTTGTTTGAGTCTTGATTGGACGGTAATTCATGTGGATTTTGTAGGGTGTAGAGGCGATGGAAGCACACAGGAAGGGTAGTAACGCAATGGGTAGAAAAGTTATCATGGAATATGAACTTTTCCCTGGAAAAAATAGTAAAAGCACCTGTTTCAAGGATATGGAATTTCCTACTGCAGAAGCTTCAGTTGCAGTGGGTACTGGTGAAGCTTCTTGTGTCACAACTTATTCTGATTACAGTGCATCTGATGCTTCTAATTCTATTGATTTGTCTCTGAAGCTTTCATATTAATTAGAACCAAGAAATTAACATGTCTAGTTTTGGTTATGATGTCTTTTCTTGATATATGTGTGTCGTGTGATTGCCTGAACCTAAACACAGCTTCTTATAATTTCCCTTTTGTTCTTAAACTAATTAATTTATAGCAATGCGAAAACAGTGCAGTACATACGCTTGCTTTATTTAATCGATCTCTGATCAATGTCAGTGCTTTAACTTTATTTCCCTGCTTTTATGATCTTGACATTGTTTTTCACTTTTGCTTATGATCTATCTTGTTCCTTATCAAGAATTGAGAAACATAGCCACAAACGAATTGCTTATGATCTATTTTGCATTTCGAGGCATTTGGTCATTACAATACTATCATACAATTATGCAGTTGTCACACTGTGCTGGCTTGTTCTAGCTGTGTAATAAGGAGGGACAGACCGTGATCTGTGTATATTTTGATCTGCTTAACTTCTAACGGTTTCTACAATTAATGTTTACAATTGTCACATACAAAACATTTAATTACAAATCTTGTTTTATATTTGATTTGTTGCTCTTCAATATTGTATGAAGATAAATATTACACTTCTGTATAACCTGCTAAAATGACTTCACAAGGAGGCTCAAAACCCTAGCAAGGAGCATTTCTCTCTCTCACTGCTCTTTATTGTTTATGCTAGAAGATAGGTGAGAGATTTCTCTTCCAAACATAGGCTACATCTTTTATGTGCTGAAACACAAGGAGGGCATCTCTGCATTACTGTTTATGGGAGTCAAGCAACTTTTAGGGTCTGCTTTGAAAAACGTGAAAAAGATAGATAAAAAGCAAGCTATAAAAAAAGCTAGCCTTCCTTCCTCCTTGGCAGACACATTGTGGTCACTGCTGTATATATATGTGGTCAGTGAGTGGCTGCGGCATGCGAGTGAGTACAGACCCAGCTACAACAAAATATTTTAACCACAATACAAAATCTGCAATATACAGAGGAGAGAAGCTGAGTGTAAATATATTTGTTTGGTTAAAATAATAGTTAAAGTTGTTATTTAATAAAAAAAATATTTAAAATGTATGATTAAAATTATAATTGAGGTTGCTAATAAAATGATATAAATAATTAGTGAGAATTACAAAATATATATATATATATATATATATATATAATTTACGAATATAAAAACTTGGATATTAGCAAATTTTTAACTTATATAAAAACTACCCAGCATTAACTTTTTTTTGGTTTGGGTAACGAATTTAACAATAATAAAATACAATTTAATAAAAAGCATAGGAGTAATGTAGCAAAAGCATGTAGAGACTTTGTTTGTTTTTATGTTTTAAAAGTTTTTTGAAAAAAAATAATTTTTTATACTTTTTTGTTTTAAATTTAAATATTTAAATTATTTTAATATACTGATATAAAAATAATTTTTTAAAAATAAAAAATATTATTTTAATAGATTTCCAATTAAAAAATAATCATAACCATACTTTCAAGTAACTTTTTTAGAAATTGAGTTCAAAACTCATTTAATGATGATCTCTTAAATAAAAATAATATTTTATTTTATAATCAAATAAAAAAAATCACAATTAAATAAAACAAATATCACAAACACGGAACCAAACATAAACATGCTATAAGATTTTAGAAGCTCTTTTCCAACCACTTCTAACCAGCTTTTTATTTTTCTTCCCATCTTTCTTGTAGTTTTATTGTGGGCAAAAAGCCATTTACACTAATTTCCTTTTTATTTTTTTTTCTTTTTTGGCTAATTAATTTCCTCTTCAGTTTCTTTTATTTGTTGTGCTGCTTCAAACTTGTGTGTTGGTAATGTAAAAGAGAAAAAAAAAAGCCTTTGAGTTGTTGCTGCATCATTTTGTTTAATTGTAAAGATATTTTTATACCAACTTATATTTTGATCAAAATTATTTTTTTTTCAATCCGATTTCTATTTTAAAAAATCATCTCTATCAACTTGATATACTTAAAAGAATTTAATAATTCTCTCTACCTATTATCTTGATACATCATCATTATTATTAATTTAATGGTTGTACCTTTATGATTTTGTGCCATGCACTAGCTTGAACATTGAAGAATGAAGATTTCTAGAAGTGTTTAGTGTTTTTTTTTCCTTTTTAAATATGATCAATGTTGGATTGGATGGACATAACTAATTAAATTTTAATTTTTTTAAAATACAAAAACAAACAGATTTAACTCCATATTAAGCATTAATTATTTAATTAGGATATCTCTCCTAAATCATCATCAACTTTATTTGGTTGAATGAGTTGATTAAAAAAGTGTCAAAATAGTTAGTTAATATCTAGATTTTACTTTCACACATGGTAATTTTAAAGCTATTTTTTATTTAATTATATAATAATTAAAATAAATATTTAAAAGATTTTATAAGATTTAAATTATAACATAGAAAATTTATTTCTTAAATCAAAGTCTTCATTCTCTGTATCTGCATCTTTTTATTTCAAAAAATACCTTTTATATTAATAACATCATTTTTTTTAACAAGAATCTAAGTTAATTAAAAAACTATTTGCAAGAATATCAATAATTTAAATTAAGGAGTGAGAAAATTTGTTTTTGAAAGTAAAAAATCCATTTTCTTACTAATTTATTTTCCTTGGAAGAGAAAAATATTTTAATTTAATTTGTAGCTTGTTCCTAATTAAAAAAAAAACTTATCTTCGAATAAAAGGCAATTTTTAAGAAAAACATTATGATTATAATTTTTATGTGGCTATATGAAAAAAAA
>NW_011500100.1:326718-332100 GCF_000495115.2 Populus euphratica | reverse complement strand
GTAAACCAAAATCGAATTGGATTTTTGTTTTTATTTTCTAGTTGATTATATTTTTTTCTTGATTTAATTAATTTTTCAGGTTTTTTAGTTCATTTCCAACTATTATTGAACTCTTATATCTATTAGAGAATTTATTAATATTAACATCTATTTATTTTATTTTATGGTAGGACCATTTCTTTTTGTCTCCTCTCAAATTTTCAACGAATTTATTTTTTATCTCTTAAAATCAAGAGGCTAAAACATAAAAAAAAATAAAGTTTGAGGATTAGAATATAAAATTATAAATTCTTAAAAATTATTTTAAAAAATAAAAAAATCAAGATATAAAGATAAATGGACAATTTGGATACAATATTATTCCGTTATAGTGTCGTGAATGGTGTGGTTGCGAGTGAAAGAATATTGTTTTAAAAATATTGAATATGATATAGTTAACACTTGATAGTATAACTGAATTTAAATTCTGCTTCCAATTGAGTCCTTGCTAGGTGGGGCTATTGAAAATACTCAATTTTTTTTATTTATCCAAAAAAATTTCTTTGAGGATTGTTTTTTTGTTAAAAAGAGTTAAATGTTGCCTAGGTAATTAGATCTTATGACTATGGATATCCACACTCCGAACCTGCGCGGGCAGAACCCACATGGCTTCTGGTCACACCAGATAACCACTCCGGCACTTCCACGAGCTTAAATCTATATATTAAATTCACCAACATTAAGGAAGCTATTGGGCTTCCAAGACAAGAGCTGTGACCTTTGTCTCTCGGCCTTGAAATTGGCTCTGGACTTAAGAATTAAGCTCTGAACTTTTTGTGGGCTAAGCCTGGATCAACTATTGGGCTTATGGGACCGAGATTCACTTGCACTCCTAATACTCTGGAATTTCCAATATCTATCAATTTCAAAGTTATTATCATGGCTATATATAAATTTTACATTTCTCCTTGAATAAAAGACCAATAAAATAATATTCTCTTTCTTTTTAAAGCAGACCTTCAAATAAAGTTTTTATTTGAATATAATAAAACATTTTGCAATGATTTTTTTAAGTTTTTTTTGTTAAAAAATATATCAAAATAAGGATAGATGAGAGGCACTGATAAATGGGGGGCTGTGGGACTATGTTGCTTTAGGTTAGTGTTAGATTATTTATAGTTTTTTTTTTATCTTTTCAAAGAGACGGATGAATTGGTTTGATTTGGTCAATTTGAAGCTTTTAAAATTAAAACAAAATCGAATTGGATTTTTTTTTTTATTTTCTAGTTGATTATATTTTTTTCTTGATTTAATTAATTTTTCAGGTTTTTTAGTTCATTTCCAACTATTATTGAACTCTTATATCTATTAGAGAATTTATTAATATCAACACCTATTTATTTTATTTTATGGTAGGACCATTTCTTTTTGTCTCCTCTCAAATTTTCAACGAATTTATTTTTTATCTCTTAAAATCAAGAGGCTAAAACATAAAAAAAAAAATAAAGTTTGAGGATTAGAATATAAAATTATAAATTCTTAAAAATTATTTTAAAAAATAAAAAAATCAAGATATAAAGATAAATGGACAATTTGGATACAATATTATTCCGTTATAGTGTCGTGAATGGTGTGGTTGCGAGTGAAAGAATATTGTTTTAAAAATATTGAATATGATATAGTTAACACTTGATAGTATAACTGAATTTAAATTCTGCTTCCAATTGAGTCCTTCTTGCTAGGTGGGGCTATTGAAAATACCCAATTTTTTTTATTTATCCAAAAAATTTTCTTTGAGGATATTTTTTTTTGTTAAAAAGAGTTAAATGTTGCGTAGGTAATTAGATCTTATGACTATGGATATCCACACTCCGAACCTGCGCGGGCAGAACCCACATGGCTTCTGGTCACACCAGATAACCACTCCGGCACTTCCACGAGCTTAAATCTATATATTAAATTCACCAACATTAAGGAAGCTATTGGGCTTCCAAGACAAGAGCTGTGACCTTTGTCTCTCGGCCTTGAAATTGGCTCTGGACTTAAGAATTAAGCTCTGAACTTTTTGTGGGCTAAGCCTGGATCAACTATTGGGCTTATGGGACCGAGATTCACTTGCACTCCTAATACTCTGGAATTTCCAATTTCTATCAATTTCAAAGTTATTATCATGGCTATATATAAATTTTACATTTCTCCTTGAATAAAAGACCAATAAAATAATATTCTCTTTCTTTTTAAAGCAGACCTTCAAATAAAGTTTTTATTTGAATATAATAAAACATTTTGCAATGATTTTTTTAAGTTTTTTTTGGTTAAAAAATATATCAAAATAATATTTTTTTTATTTTAAATTTATTTTTAACCTCAACACATAAAAATAATCAAAAAATATAAAAAAATAATTTTAAATAAAATATTAAAATTTTTAAAAATATAGTTTCAACTACATTTATAAATATTATCATAATTTAGTTTTACTCGAATAATTATTTTTCAATAAATCTAAACCCAATCCACACACGTGATTCACCTTTATTCCAAAATCCTTCTCATCGGAGTTTACTCCGGTAACCCCCCACAACTCCCACCACCTCCCAATATTCCATAGCTAAACGCTTGAATCTCATGAAAGTCAAAATTTGTACCTCTATAGTCCCATGGTACCATGGTTTGTGTTTACAGAGTCCGCATGAAAAGTTTTTTTTATTTATAAATATATTAATTTATTTTTTATTTTTTAATATTAACATATTTCTTGCTAGGTGGGGCTATTGAAAATACCCAATTTTTTTTATTTATCCAAAAAATTTTCTTTGAGGATATTTTTTTTTGTTAAAAAGAGTTAAATGTTGCGTAGGTAATTAGATCTTATGACTATGGATATCCACACTCCGAACCTGCGCGGGCAGAACCCACATGGCTTCTGGTCACACCAGATAACCACTCCGGCACTTCCACGAGCTTAAATCTATATATTAAATTCACCAACATTAAGGAAGCTATTGGGCTTCCAAGACAAGAGCTGTGACCTTTGTCTCTCGGCCTTGAAATTGGCTCTGGACTTAAGAATTAAGCTCTGAACTTTTTGTGGGCTAAGCCTGGATCAACTATTGGGCTTATGGGACCGAGATTCACTTGCACTCCTAATACTCTGGAATTTCCAATATCTATCAATTTCAAAGTTATTATCATGGCTATATATAAATTTTACATTTCTCCTTGAATAAAAGACCAATAAAATAATATTCTCTTTCTTTTTAAAGCAGACCTTCAAATAAAGTTTTTATTTGAATATAATAAAACATTTTGCAATGATTTTTTTAAGTTTTTTTTGTTAAAAAATATATCAAAATAATATTTTTTTTATTTTAAATTTATTTTTAACCTCAACACATAAAAATAATCAAAAAATATAAAAAAATAATTTTAAATAAAATATTAAAATTTTTAAAAATATAGTTTCAACTACATTTATAAATATTATCATAATTTAGTTTTACTCGAATAATTATTTTTCAATAAATCTAAACCCAATCCACACACGTGATTCACCTTTATTCCAAAATCCTTCTCATCGGAGTTTACTCCGGTAACCCCCCACAACTCCCACCACCTCCCAATATTCCATAGCTAAACGCTTGAATCTCATGAAAGTCAAAATTTGTACCTCTATAGTCCCATGGTACCATGGTTTGTGTTTACAGAGTCCGCATGAAAAGTTTTTTTTATTTATAAATATATTAATTTATTTTTTATTTTTTAATATTAACATATTAAAATATCTAAAAATTATAAATTTTCAATTTTTTTAAATTATAAAAATATAATTTACACCGCCTTTATAGATAGGCTATATTATATATAAGATGAGAAATATATAAGCTAATAATTTTTTATCTCACTGTCACTCTACAATTAATCTAAAGGGATTATCTTGATAATTAAAGAAATTTGCTCTGATTCTATAATTTCAAGAGTTTGAACATTAGAATTAATAATTTATTGAAAAAAATTAAATTTATATAAAAAGAATACAACTTCCATCAAGAGATTTCTAGTCCCGATCATCCATGTGAGAATATTGAAATAAATATAAAAAGAAAACAATCTGTGAGATATCTTGCATTTGAAATGGTCATACAAATAGTCTAATTACCACCGCATTTTGGGCTCCAAATCAAAATCAATTGAAAACAGCCTTTATTCCCATGAAAAGCACAACCACCCCCACACAATTACGTTGGCTCTTTTTGGTGTCTGCTTGTAGCTGAGTCACACTAGCTTTTTATTACATTTTAGTTTTATTTAATTTAAATTTATTTATTTTTTAAATTTATTCTGTTTTAATTGTGTTAATATTAAAAAAATTAAAATTAAAAATATTATTTTCATATATTACTAATTAAAAAATACTTTATATCTATCTCTTCATATAATAATAATAATATTTAAATCTCAGATACTGTCCCCACGCCCCTCCTCTCCCCTCTCCTTCCAACACTTTCACCATTTCCGTTCTCTCCAGACAAAGGAACAAAGACAGTTGACAAATCCCGTTTTCATTTTCAATCAAGAAATCAACAACTACACAAGCAAACATCAAAACCTTAGCAGCGGCCATGAATCCTCAAGAAAATCAACAACAACAACAACAACAACAACAACAACAACAAAACCCAGTAGATCCTGACCACCCGCTACTCCCGACAATTAAGATCCACCACCACCCTTCCCCACCACGCCACCCTCACCCACCCTCCTCCACTCCTACTCTCACCCCCACCACCCGCCGCAAGATTGGTGTCGCCGTCGACCTCTCTGACGAATCAGCCTACGCTGTCCGCTGGTCTGTCCACCACTACATCCGTCCTGGCGACGCTGTCATCCTCCTCCACGTCAGCCCTACCTCCGTCCTCCTCGGCGCTGACTGGGGCCCACTCCCACTCTCCACTCCCACGCAATCGCAACTCGATCTCTTGAACAATAATAGCAAATTTAATAGTGAAATTGATAGGAAAACTAAAAATGAGAATAGTGAGAAGCCACAGCCCCGGCAAGAGGATGATTTCGATGCTTTCACGGCTTCGAAAGCGGCGGATATTGCGAGGCCTTTGAAGGAAGCGCAGATTCCGTATAAGATTCATATTGTGAAAGATCATGATATGAAGGAAAGGTTGTGTTTGGAAATTGAGAGGTTAGGGTTGAGTGCGGTTATTATGGGGAGTAGAGGGTTTGGTGCGGCGATAAGGGGGAGCGATGAGAGATTGGGTAGTGTAAGTGATTATTGTGTTCATCATTGTTTTTGTCCTGTCGTTGTTGTTAGATATCCTGAGGATAAGGATTGTGGTCGGGACTGAGCCGGAGGCAGTTGTTAATGTGCCGGAGGATGTGGAGGAGGCT
>NW_011500100.1:300178-326708 GCF_000495115.2 Populus euphratica | reverse complement strand
GGGGGGGGGGGGGGGGACTAAAGGTTAGGATTTGTAATGTGACCGTTTATTTATGCTTTTGGTGATTTTGATTGTGGTTTGAAGTTGTGATTTTTTTTTCTTACTTTAATGATTGATGATTTTTGTTTATGATGTTATTTTTTTCTTATAAGTTGGCTAGTGTATGCTAATGATGGTAATGTACTGGAGGAGGATAGTTGTCTCGAAAGGAAAACGTAGAGATAGTTATGCACATGATTAGGATGCATTATCTAATCGTAATGCTCTGGATTGTATCATACTGTAAAACCTAATGTGCATGTAAAACAAATATGTACATCATGTCTTAGGTTCTAGAGCATTTTATAAGTGATCAAAGTTGCATACAAATAGGATGCACCGGGTCAATTTTGATTTTGGATGTTATCAATCTTCTAATGAATGTTGAAATTGTTGGATTTTGGAGAGTTGCTGAAATATTGCAATAAAGATGAGTTGAGTTGGTATATGAATCCTGAGCAGAAAATCTGAATGGTGCTTGTAAAATAACAAGCTGTGGTGATGAAAGTATGGCTGATTTGAGCTGGAGTCAGCATCTAAAATGTGCAGGCTACTTTGCTATAATTAAATGTAAATGGGTATTGGCCATTTCATGACTATAGAAAGACAACTCCACTTATTTGGCTTCATTGTGTTCTTCTAATTGTAATCTATATTGATTAGTGGGCAAAGTTTTATCTCAACTAGCTGGTTTGATTGGTGCTTGCGTCTTGTTATGTTGTTAGATGGTGCAATTTCTCATTTCTGGTAATGATTGCCATAACCCAATACTGGGTTATTCCCCAAAATTCACAATGATTATGTTTGCCAGGCCTGTTTTCTGCCTTGTGAGATATTGGCTAATATGGTTATGTTTATTCCAATATGTGATGACCGGTAATGCATAATCATGCTAGGTTTTGGAGTTTTTTTTTTTTTAAGAAAAAAATTATGATATCAACAGCGCAGATAATGGTTTGTGTGAATAAAGACACTATCAACAGCACAGATAATGGTTTGTGTGAATAAAGACACATCATCCTGAATTTTTCATTATCAGCTGAGTGAATTGATCATAGTTAAAACAATATCTAGGAGTCTATGCAACAAAAGAAATTCGGAAATTACAATTGGTTTCGATAGCATTTCTTTAGTGGTTGATTTTGTTTATAAATAGTACAAAATGGATTACTTGTGAATATGTGAGATTCATATTCTCATGGGTGACATGATATTTTACATGGCTGGATTTGAGAGAGTTGCTGTGATATTGCAGTAAAGATGCATTAAATAATTGAAATGCTTGCTGAATTGTAAGCATAACTTTGGAGCCTTGGGTAGTTGTATAATTTTGTTAGAGATGTGGTTGATATGATCTAGAGAGATATATATGTCATATGAAATGTAAAGAGCAAGCAGTGGTGAGTCTGTTGCAATTGTGTTGCTATTGGTTCTTATTACCACGGAGCTTGATAGTGATTTGACCTAGTTATTGATGAAAATTAAGCACTAAAATTGATATATGAAGCTTGATGAAACACTTTTGCATCTCATTAATGCAATATGATGGAGGTTTTTTGGGCTTTGGATAGACAGATCCTTAGGGTTTTTTTTTTTTTTTTGTTTTCAATTCTGCTGGTCTTACTGCAGCGGATGCAGTAGCAATAACACAATTATTCGAGTATTAGACATTTTAGTTGGATCCATAATATTAGCGTTTAGCTTATGTTGTGTTTCTTGAAGGCTACACTGGAGTGTATTGTTGCAACTATGGTTTGACTTTCATTGGCCTTGCATAGCTTTGGCAGTGCATGATCAAGACAGTGTATAAATCGACTGTCTAAAAGATTGTTTTCTCCTCCCTGGGCTCAGTGAGGTTATAGGCTAGCTCCTCTCTTGGCTCAGTGAGGTTATATGCTAGCTCCTCAATGGTGTTTGAAATAAGATTTTGTGCTATGTTTTGTAATACTTCTACCCATTCAGAAGAGGTAATTTTTGTTTAACATGGCTGAAAGAAAACAGGTATACTGTATTTTGGCCCATGATTTTTGCCTTTTACTCTGAATGATCATGTTAGCTTGTGCTGTTTCTGTTCAAGAAGTGATCTCCTTAGATTAGATGCTGATGGCTGAATTGCTGTTCTTGCTATTGTCACTTGTATTGTTTCACAGTTGTTTTAGTAAATAGTGGGAAATTTTTAAATGATGTCTCTATTTGTTGCTTGTTGCCTGGCAGATGCCTAGTTTGAACTACTATATCGTGACTGATCCATCTCCACAGCAGTTATGCAGCCGGATCTTGGTTTTTGTTCTTCGGTTTCAATTTATCTGTGCAATGTTGTCTTGTCATGCCCCTTCATTCCACTCCCCCCTTTATCACATGTATGCATTACACATGGCGCTGTAATCATAGCCGCTGTTATTTCCTTTTTTTGTTTTTGTTTTTGAGTGTGCATTTTCCATGATGTTTCTACACTTCAATTGTCACGTAGATCCAATTTTGCTATTTGGCCGTCTATCTTTGTAGATATGATGGAGAAGGTGTCACAGTCAGCAGAGATTAGGTGAGCATGCTGAGGAGTTAATAAGATGTTCTTGTTTGGGTCACCTGTTTGTGCTAATAGACAGATTGTAGGATGATCTTTTCTCCCTTGCGACTCTTGTCATAAGTTTCTCATATACGAAAACTTGGGAGGATTTGTTACACTTGCATGGCTGATCAATCTGGATATTCTTGTAGGCTTTTGGAAATATGTTTTAATGGATTATAATGTCCATCGTTTTGGTGTTGAAGATTGCTTCTCTCTACCTTTTTGTTCCCAGTTACGAAGTTGGTTATTTGCTCTTTATGAATGAGTTAATCAGGCAACCCAATAAGCTAAAGTACAATTTGTGTGTAAAGAACAATTGATGACAGGTTCCCAGTTTGTGGGCAAAAATATTTGGGTTTTTCTCAGCGCATGATTGACCTGAGAGCTCGGGTTTTGTAATAGTTGACAACGTTGGACAGTTGCCGGCTGCGACAACTGGTTGGGTTACCTTTGCAAGTGTTTGTAATGATGAGAAAAGATCTTGCTGACATGTTGAAATCTTGACTGGGATTTTAGCGTAATGGAAACATGTCAATGTTCGTACCAGAAACTAAGATTAATCGATGCCCTTCTTGTTTTACTCATGTTTTCTTAGATTGTGTTAATTTCTGACTAGATATCCTTAGCTCCCCATGGTGAGGGGCAAAGGAGACACGGTCAAACAATTCATACAAACAACAACATCGTTGAGCAGCTCGCTCCTAACAAATTGATGCTGAGCCTATGAAATATCGTTGACTTTCAATGGGGGCCAAATTTTGAGGCTTTCTTTTCTCATGGGATTTGAGAGATTCTTACCGCGTAAAATATTTTAAGATGAGATATTAATTTAATTATATTTATTAAATTTATATATTAAAATAATTTATTTATTCAATCAAACAATAATAAAAATAAATATATATTGCATTAATTGAATAAAATAAAATAAAAACACTATGCTAGGTTGAACATATTAAAAATATTTAGATAAATTAGAAAAATCTCTTAAAAAATTAAATGCTTAACAAAAAAATAATTATTAATTAAAATAGATTTTAAACAAAATAAAATAGAGAATATATATTAATCTAAATCTAAATAATTTATTTTTTTGAAAAAAAATATAAAAAAATAAAAAATAAAAAAAATAAAAACAAAAAGAAGGTCTTACGCTATTAGGCCTAGCAAACTAGGCCATCCCACCTTGCAAGCCTAGGTAGTTGTGTCGTCCATTTATTAGGTCCCATGCAGTAGCCTACCCATGCAATTGGGTCTTTATTATATTTTTTTAGCATTTCAAGCAAATCACATTTCATCTCCAAATTTTTTTTGAAAAAAAAGAGCATCCGACATGTCACTTAATTTTGCCTTGATTCCAGTCACTGTAATGACTGGACAGTCAAGGCTTAATATTGTTTGATCAACAGATTTTTTTTTAACTAAAATCTCTTAGAAATCATGATAAATTTATATATAGCTTAAAAAATAAAAAAATATTTCAAAAACTAAAATCAATTCGAAATAAAAAATAACCAGAACTTAGATATGTTTTTTCATAAATTTTATAGATAAAAAACACCTAATATAAACTCTTTTTATCAAATAAAATTATTTGAAACAAATATAGAATATTTTAGTGACCTAAATTGATCTCAATAACATCTTTCTTTCTCTATTAAGAAAATTCAACAACCTCTATCTCTCTCTTTCCTTTCTCAACTAAGGACCAAACAAAAACAAAAATAAATTTTTATATCAAAATTAAATTGAAAAAATATTGAGATACCAAAATTATATAATTTGTGTTATTTTTAAAGTGTGAGGACCAAAGTGTATCTTTCCTAAAACTTCTCACACGCTTCCCATGTTTGACGTCCTTTTCATTTTGGTTTATTTTCTTTCAATTTCACCCTTATCTAAGAAATAAAAAATAATTGGTCTTTAGTTAAGATTAAATCATTCAAAATTAAACTTTGATGACCAAAATAAATTATTAAAAAAAACACAATAAATCCATGATGTTTTGTGTGCACGTGAACAATGTTGGCTTTGCAGTGAAAATCACACGTCTTTTAGATTTTTACTTGGAGTATTTATAAATGTAATAGCAGTTGTTTTTTAATGTACTTTTTATTCGAAATGTATCAAAATAATATTTTTATTATATGTCTTTTAGATTTTTACTTGGAGTATTTACAAATGTGATAGCGGTTGTTTTTTAATGTACTTTTTATTCGGAATGTATCAAAATAATATTTTTATTATTATTTTTAAAAAATTATTTTTAATATTAATATATCAAAATGATCTAAAAACATTAAAAAATATTAATTTAAAATAAAAAAAACTAAAAAAAAATTGAAATATTTTTGAAATATAAAAATAAACAAACCTTGTCGTGCTATGTGGTTTTAACCTTTCTTGTTTATCTAATAATTTCTTGTCAAAGTCATTTCCAGCTATTCAAAGTGTAAAAATCGTCCATAACTTCAAAAGCAGAATACAGTATTCATATCATATCGTAGGACACAATATACTTGCTTCCTCGATTCAACTTGATGGGAAGGGCCATACGCTTTAATTTGCCCTATTTATTAATACAATATTTGTCTATGTTGGTGCAACCATGTTTTCTTGTAAAATTAGAATTTTTTTTTTAAATTAATTTTTTTAATTTTTTTAATTTTTTAAAGTTATTTTGATGTGTTGATATTAAAACTAATTTTTTTAAATAAAAAAAATATTATTTTAATATATTTTCAAGTAAAAATACACTTTAAACAATGACATATACTATCTAATAAAATATCTTCATTAAAATATACATAATTAGTCTTTTAATCTTATTTAAGCTTGGTCTAGGGTAATGTTTGAATTTATGGTTATAATTTTTTTAAAGTATTTTTTATATAAAAATATATTAAAATAATTTTAAAATATTAAAAAAAATTAATTTTAAAAAATAATCTTATCAACAGCAACAACAAACACTAACTTACTTCGATGACAAAGCAAAACCTAAATATTAATTTTAAAAAAAATATTTTGATATAAACATATCAAAATAATTTAAAAATATTAAAAAATAATCTGATCGACAGCGAGAACAAACACTGGCTAGCTAGACGACAAAGCAAAACCCCAGTATTAATTTTTTAAAAATTATTTTAATATTAATATACTAAAATAATTAAAAATTATTAAAAAAAATTTATTTAAAAAATAATAATTTAGATATACTAAAATAATTAAAAAAATTTATTTAAAAAATAATAATTTGACTGACAGCAAGGACAAACACCCATTATCTAGATGACAAAGCAAAACCTAGATATTAATTTTCAACCAGGTAACACTCGACACCAAAATAACTTCCACAGTAATGAAGATAAGAAATCAAACATCGTCGAATCAACACCAGAGATGAAATCAAAGTTCAATGCCCTCTATTATAAATTAAGGAAAATTATCTCCAAAACCGTATAAAGCCACGCAAGTGGACTTCTTCTTTTACTTATTTTATGCTAAATTCTAGTGGGGTTTTGTTTCATACCAACCACACATTCTATTCTCATTTGGAGCCCACGTTCATGGCGTGCTACCACAAAAACCAGCCGCTCTTGACTTCAGGAACATTAGGTCCACTCAAAACCACATATTAACTTTCTCGTTCTGGGTATCTTCCATTGCTCCTGTTCATTTCATCTTTCGCTACAATGGCATCCCGTTTATATTCAAAGTGAGAGCAGCTGTGTCAGCATGGAGTATGGACTCTGCCAGTTGATACGTGACAGCTGCTGACCTTTTTTGCTAGGCATGCAACGATATGTGGTGGGAAGGAGAAGGAGCCCATAGTATAGTCTATATATACTACAGGCTCCTTCGGAAATGGATGGTCCTGAATTTTGCAACGTAATGGCCAGACTACCTCCCCTACGTCCCTTTCTGTTCCTCATCGATGACTCCATGAACCTGAGCTGGGTACATGTACATCCATTATGAACTAGATAACTAGGAATCCTATATTACGTTATCTTATAAGGAAAAAGTAAATTTACATGGATCTAAACATTTTTTATGAGAAAAATGGGTTTTCATATCTATTTTTACATGTTTAGTTATATTAAATTTATCTTTAAGAAGTTGTGTCTTCAATTTATCATTTCCTTTCCTTTTCTTAAAGAGAAGTTAGCATGAATGGCCAACTAAGAATTTACAATCCATTATTTTGCATCGAGGTGATCAGTAAATGGATCATCGAGAATACAAGCTTCTGATAATCTTTTCTTCATATAAGCCGGAATGTAACTAACATTTACAATAAAGCATTGAGTTCATAGCCTCAGTCAGCCTCGGTCAAGACTCGAGGCTTGAAATTTACATGGATCAGTGACGAATTCTTTCTTATTTCTCTAGTGTAGAGTAACGTCTTATTGTAACAAAAGTTGTTATAAGAATGGGGGAATGGCAAATCATCTACCATTTCCACTCCTAAATAATTGACAATAGCAAGCTTGCAAGTCGAGAATGTTACGAGGAGCACACAGAAAAACAATGAAGAACAAATAGCAGGAGGTAATATAGCATTAACCATGGAAGCAAATACCATCTCATGTACAAAACCATGAAGACAAACACAACCAGCTACTAAAATAAGCTTCAAAATAAAATGAAATAGTAAATAGTTATGGTTCGAAAACTATATGGTTATTAATTAATCATATGAAAAAGGTTAGTAGGGGCAGAAATCAAAGGCTCTGATCTCTGCTCAATTTGCAGATCCCAAGAATAGCAGCAGACGCGTTTTCTCCATTCGTGACCAAGTCTTTTTGCAGTCTCTTCAGGGAGTCTATGATAGCCGAAGATCTTGACATTGCTTGACCATCTTCTTCAACATGAACGCTTGTTCTTGCTTGCTTCCATGGCCTTGAAGAACTCGAAGAATTCCCTTCCTCGGTGCTCATGCTTCCACCTCTTAAATTATGCGAAGAGGAACATCCAGTTTCATCCTGCATTTATCCACCATGAAATTTATTAACCAAACCCAAAGCTTGTAACCTAAAAAGGAAGAGGAAGAAGACCCAATATTTCCTAAGATCCACAAATTCAATTATTAAAATGTGCCCTCTAAGAACTAACATAAAAAAATGGCAAAGAAATGAAAGAACAAGAAAAAGAGACTTGCATCAGAATCAAGATCAACATTACTGTCTCGCGTCCGTTTCAAAAACCCATTTCTACCAGCACAGGGAATCTCCTCTTCACTGCTAGAAGAACTAGCCACAGGTGGCGCAATTGATGGCGAAGACGATGCAGTAGGACCTGACCATGGCACCACCTGGTTGTCTCCATCTTCCTCCTCGTCATATCCATCACCATCATCATCAGTGTCATCGTCGTCGTCGTCGTCGAATTCTTGAATATTTTCAGACTCGTCAGAATCATTTCCGGCTTCTCGGCTTTCTTGATCACTAGCCATGACGTTCAGATCTTGGAGAGGTTTTTTATTGTTTTTATGGACAGTAAAACAGGATTCACATACAGAAACTGTAGGGGCAAGTTTAGACCCTGAGGATTTCCAGGGAGTTGGAGATTGACACACTTGACAAAGAAGGGTTCTACAATGCTTTGCAACAAGAAAGTTGGCAGAGTGTACTTTCTCATCACAATCCCAACATAAACTAGCTTGGTCTGATTCACAGAACATTCTTGCTGAACTCTCACATAGCTCACACCCTTTCATCCTCTCCTTTTGCTTCTCTATCGATGCCCTTAATGGTTTCTTTTGTTCTGTTGGGTTTGGTGATTTTTTAGGGAAGGGGAAAGGAGTTTTGAGAGAGGAGAGAAAGGGCAGGCGTGCAAGATGTAGTAAATAACGGAAACTACCCTAATTTTTTGCATTTAATTATGGGATATTTTTTTCACTGGGGGCGTTTTGGGAGTTTCATAGGGAATTTAGGGTTGATGTGAGATTATAAATAAAAAAGATCTAGCTGGCTCCTGCTTTAGCAGCATCCACGTAAAGACTTTGCTTTTAATTAGGGTTGGAATTTGCTTTGCCAATGAGGCAAATAAGATGTTTAATCTACTTTAATATATGCCATTTCTCGGAAGAAGCATGTCCACACAACTTCCGCTTCGATATTCAAGTGTGAACTAGACCGGAAGTATAATAAATTAGGCGTTATAATCGCAAGTCTCCCTTGATTCCTAGAAATTGACTATTCAGATCAAAACGCTTGGATTAATTTAGTTTTCAGGAATCATTCCATGTTATATTATTGCATATCGAAATTTGTGATTTTTTTCTTTTTTTTAATAAAATTATCTCAATTTTGTATTTTAAATCGTGAGTTAATTGAATTAATAAAAAATTACTTATGTTTTTTATTTTATTATTTAATTTATTTTGAGACTTGATCTTTATTATTTTTTAATTATTTATTATTTTGATTGTTATTTATTTTATTTGAGATAATTTATAATCCAATTTTATAAATTATCTCAAATAAAATAAATAACATTCAAAATAATAAAGATCAAGTTTAACAAATAAAAAAGTTTAAAAATGATGAAATTAAAAAAATATAATTTTATTAATTATTTCAAATAAAATAAATAACAATTAAAAAAATAAGGATCAAATATAATAGGTAAAAAATTTTAATTAAGAAAATGATAAGATAAAAATAAATAAAAATTATAAAATAAGGGTCAAAGTTGATATAAAAATAAAATTAAATTAAATTTCAAAAGATGAAATAAAAAAATTCAAAATAAAATATATAGTAATCAAAAGTTTGAGAATCAATTTTGATATAATCATCAAATAATATTAAAATTTTAAATTTTTCATAACTTTTAAAAAGTATTTTTCATCTAAAATAAAAAAAATACTTTTCTAGAAATCAAACTATTTTTTTTTATTAATTAATTTTTTTAATGACAAATAAACACATGAAAATTCAAAAAATAATTTTTAAAAAATTAAAAAAACTATACTTAAACTTCAATTTATTTCTTTACAAAGCTATTCTTTTATTCTAAAACATTAAAAAAACTATACTTAAACTTCATTTTATTTCTTTACAAAGCTATTCTTTTATTGAAAAATTTTAATAATATTTAGAGAATATTTTTTTATTAGTCATGTTTTTTTACATATTATTATATTATCTAAGCTCGTTGAATTCATTGAATCAGAATCCTAATTTTCTTTGAATTTTGTTTATATATTATAAAATAAATTTGACATGCTCAACGATGTACAAGGAGGCACACGTCTAGAATAGGAATGATGCTCGCACCTTAGTCTTAAATTACTGATATAATTATATCAAGCCTACTTGCGTGCCACGTGTCACAAGAATTACGGAGCTAAACTATAGCTTGGTTTTGCAGGGGCAATTAACAACGAGAATTAAAATTCTAGTTTAGTCCCCCGAGATATTTTTCTGGTTTAAGGATGAGACACTGTGGGGCCGGCAGATTCCAATCTATCCTACGTGGACAAACCTGGTCCATGATAACTACTAACCCACGTGATGCCCACCTGCCCTTTTCATATGCTACGGCCTAAGTTTCATGTGGACCCATAGTCTGTTCATCCAATCCCTCTACATTTCTCATCGGACATCCTATTTTATATTTCTTTCCACTTCTTCCCTCCCTCCCCCTTTGTTTTCCCGTCCTCGAAGAATAACACTATTTTCAAAAATATTTTTTATTATTACGATATTCTCACTAATAAAAAAATAAATTATAATATTTTTTTTTGTTTACTCCCTATTTTGTCACTGACTAGTTTATTAACACATTTTCTTCATTGAAAAAAACTTGATGGTAACCCTATTTGCTTCTAGAAGATGAGATTCATCGGCATGATATCAAATTATTATATATAGTGAGTTATTTATAACCAAATCAACTTCTTATAAGAACTTGAGATCAAAAAATTTATTTTCTTTATGGTTTTAGGTTTGAATTTTTTATTACTCATATGATAGTTAATAGAGGTTTATATAATTATTAATTTCAAAATTTATAACATTAATCATAATATACATGACTCGGACACTTACAAAGAAAACTCCCCGACGTCCACCTTATGTTAATAATTTATTAAGATATCAAATTGTTATATATACAGGGAGTCATTTATAGCCCAGTCAACTTCTTGATGTAAATTATTTAAGTAGCGGTAAAATGATAAGAACTTAAAATTAAAAGATTTATTTTTTTTGTAGTTTTAGATTTGAGTCTTTGGTTACTTATATGATGATTACTGAAAATTTATATGATCGTTAACTTTAAAACTCATAAAATTAATCATAATATATACAAGCTAACCCGAACACTTACACTAATCTAAAAAAACTCCTCGACGTCCACCTTATGTTAATAATTTATTTGTTTTGATATTATAAGGAAGTGCAGAGGGCCAAGAAATGTATGGGCAGGAAGTGATCTTATTAATTATGGGGCGTGGTTGATGGTCGTGGCACAACCATGACCACGTCTTATGCAATGTGATAAACTCTTTCCTATTTATTAGCTTTTTTTAATTAAATAAAAATAAATTATAAAAACCTCAAAAAATGAAATTGCAAGAAATATCTAATAGCAAGGCCAAAGATACCATAAAACCTCAAGTTAATATTAATAGAGAGATCCTTTCCTCTACTCAGAAGACCATCAATATTTTACCAATATAATTTTTATAAAAACAAGAATATAAATTCAATTCTCAAAAACTATATTTATTAAAAAAAATAATCACGAACTCCAAACAAAACTAATCTTATTTTTTTAAAACAAATATAAAGATATTCAGGTTAATATAAAAAATTATTAATATTTTGAGTATAAAGAAAGATTCTTAAATTTTTATATAGTTATTGTAATTATGTAATACTTCAAAAGATTATTGTAATTTATTAAAAAATTATGAGATTATGTTGACATGGAAATAACCCATATGAAATATCTAACGTGATATACAGTAGTGAGAAAATTGAGATTTTTTTTTTTTATCTTTTTGCTTACTTGCAGTTTTAAGTTGGCATGGAGTTTGTAGTTGGGTTTAGATATGTTTTAAAAATATATTTATTTTGAAAATATATTAATTTGATATTTTTTTTTTGAAATGTATTGAAATATTGATTATAATCTTATAATATTTCAAGGGATTATTGAGAATTATTATTATATATGAAAAAAGATCTTGTAAGATTATGTTGACATGGCAAAAATCCAACGTGGCAGAAGGTGGAGCGAGTGAAATCTATATCTGTTTGCTTACTTGCAGCCACTAGGAGGGGAATGTCAAATGTGTGGAGGAGAAAGAAAGGATTTAGGGTTCTCTGTATGGAGACATTTTTTATTTTGAGGAGTAGGGAGAAGAAGGTGAGGTTCTAGAGATGTTCGGTCATCTGTGAGCCCCACGCAGCAGCCCTCATTCAAATGTGTCCGTCAAAACTATAGCAGAAGGAATAAGTGGGGGAGGAGCGAGGAGGAATCATATATATGATCAATAAAATTAATTAAGTTAGGTCATGATTTTACTTACCATTAGAAATTTAGAAGGGTTCTCACCAACCACTTCTTAAGTTTGGATAGGTAAAACCACCATTAATGGTTAGTGATAATCAATTTATATATATATAACTTTTATTATTATTGTTGTGAGTTCGATACATGTTTATGATATATTTTTTTTTAAATTTTTATATTGGGTTTTTATGAATAAAATGTTTCAAGATTAGGTTTTATATGTATTTTTTTTTAATTTATGATTTCCAAGTATAATTTTTTATATGTTTTTTTGTTTAAATAATTTTCACTTTAAATTGTGTTATTGAATGTCGTTTATGTTTTTTTTAATGACCTCACTATTAAAGAGACTCTATATATGTAAATACTTTTATATATAAATAGTTATCATATTTAAATACATTCCATTATTATATTGTACACAATCCTAAAAGTATAACTATATTGCTCTCTTTACAATTACTACAAATTAATACAAATACTATTTCTTAATTATCTTAACTTGGTATTAGAGCTTTTAGTTATCTTCCAGCAGCCTCCTTCCATAACTAAAAATCTCATCTTTTTTAAAATTTACCAACAGTCATTCTTTATAGTAGAGATCTTCATATTCTCTTTCTGTTACTTCTCATCATATATATCTGCCAACAACCATCCTTCTTAGCATAGATCTTCATCCTTTTTTTCTGTTACTGCTCATTTGCAACGTTCTCTATCTTTGCAAAATGGACAATCAAAAACTATAACAATCTGTTGCCGCTACATTAACGCTTCAATCTTCTTTCTCCCCTATGATGCAATCAGTTATGTACGGTACATCTAATATTGCTACTATTATTCCTCTCCCAAACACACTAGGTAGTCTCTTTAAAACTCTCAAACACCAATTTCATATATTAGAGGATGCATATTAAACCGTTTCTTTTAAGCCAAGACGTGTATTCCTTTGTTAATAGCACATCACCGTGTCCTCCTTCACATCTAGTATCTGTTACGACAAGTGCACTCTTTGTCAACCCTGTACGTGTCCTCCTTCACATCTAGTATCTGTTGCGACAAGTGCACTCTTTGTCAACCCTGTATATTTGTTATGAAAGTAACAAGATCATTTAATCATGAGTGCCCTTTTATCTTCTTTCTCAGTGGAAGTTTTGCATTTAATTGTGGATTATAACACTTCTTATGACACTTGAACAATGATGTAAACAACTTTTGCCTCTCCTTCAAATTCTTGGATTATGCAACTTCATAGCTCATTCCAAGATTGACGACATAATGATGATTCTGCTAGCATCTACTTGTAGAAAGTAAATGCCTTATTTGATGAACTTGCTGCAGTTGGCAGACCAATTTCCTTGGCATAATTCAACTTGTATGTGTTTCGAGGGTTACACAGTAAATTTAAGGATCTTGTCACCAACTTATCCACTAAGAATGATCCCATCTCCTACACTAATCTTCGTAACAGTCTTTTAACACATGAGTTTCTTTACAAAGCCTTTTTATAGCCATTCGTAACATCTCCTCTATTACCAACTCAAATGCAGTAGCTAGCTATATTTTTTGTGTAGCATCAATCTGACTTTAGTATTAGTAGATGAGGTTGTTTTCATGGGGGCAGGAGACCTACCAATCGTAGCAACCATTATCATGGCAATGACCCAACTTATAGTTATGCTTTGGGCTAATAATATAGCCAACATGGAAACCGGTTATTCTCTGGTTTTTCTTCATAGACAATAGGTAGCTTTAGGTAGCAAGAAAATTATTTTGGTGATTATAATCACAATATCAAATGTCAGCTATGTTATGAATATGGGCATACTGCCCAACAATTCTTTCAATTAGCTACTCATCTTATGCAAGCTAATGCTAATCTTGCATTTAATAATATTTCAACCACTATTCCCGTTACTTGGTTTCCTAATACAAGTGTAAATCATCATGTCACACCTGACCTTGTAAGTATAACGATTAATACTTAAAAATGTGTTTTTATCAAGGTTTTATATCATGATATTGCATTTAAAGTATCATTAAATTTCCTAACTAAAGCATGCTTTATAATAACAAGTTTGATAACATAAGATATCTTTAATTTATGATAAATGTTCATTTTGAATACAAGCATATCTTACCATTTAAAGGATTGATTGATCTGTTTAACTATTAAAAGTGAAAAGGCAGAGAGGGTTAAGCTTGAAAAAGAGATGTTAGTTCAATTTAAACAAAAATATCATTCGGTTATTAGATTATAATTCGAGTTGTAGAACTTGAATTTAAGTCTGGTTTATATGGATGAAAAAATAAGACATAGGCCTAAAAGCTTTCATGAGAATTTAAGATTCAAAACGATCATTTTCAAGTTCAAATTATAGTAACAAAAGAGATGTCAGAATTTATTATGCAATGCATACATTATTCAGTGTTTAGCCTATATCTCAAGTTATAAAAGTCGAAATGAGCTCTTTTTTTTTTTTTGAAAGATGAGACAAATACTCAAACTTTTATAAAGACTATCTATTCAAATTCTGATGTTAGCAATGACGTTTTGTTTAGACAAGAAGATAATTTTTGTCACCAAGTCAAGATGTGGCCATCCACTCAATAATTAGTCATCAAATCAATAATTCTGACTTTTAGTCTTTAAAAGGAAGTATTTGCCATACATTTAAACATTTTGGTTTTTCAGATTAAGATCATATTCTTGCTTTCTTTTTTTTTGTATTTTTTAATGTTCAAGTTTTATTTTATATTATATTAATATCTTATTTATGCGTTTCATTTCATTTTATTTATTTAGTTAACTTATATCTTATTTATATTCTTATCTTGTTTATTTATATTTTTCTTTTTCATTATGTTTAGTTAAGTTTATTACATTAAGATAAAAAGGTTACACTAATGGTGTAAGAATAAGTATAGTGTAAACTTAACATGGACTTTAATATTTGATATTAACATGTTTTGTATTATCTTATTCACTCTTAATATTTTTCTTGTTAAATCATTAATCTAGATTTATGTTATATAACTATTGGTACAATAAATGCTTGACCCTTTCATAGTCTACTGTGTGGTTTAACCGACAGTTACGTTATGAAAGGAACTTGATTTGTTGTTAACATAAATTAACATTATAAATACCTGACAATATTTATAAGTATTAACATTATTCAAATAAGATAACTAATATAATTATGTTAACAATTTATAATCCGATTAGAACATTCATTGTGTGTGGTTTCTAACTGAGTAATAAAAGAGTTTATATTATACTTATTTAAAAAACCATTAGTGGATCATCTAACCTTGATAATTATTTTATTTTTATTTAATTCTTATATTAATATTCTATAAAATTATCATCAACTCTTTGTTTTATTAAATATAAATATATTATTTATAATTTATATAGTTCACCTCCCTATGGTTCGACTCTGGTCTTGCCTCATTATTTATTACTTTGACACTTCTGCACTTGAGATAATATATCAATCTTTTGATCATGTCATATGATGAGTTTAGAACCTTACCTTGGAAATGATCATCTATATGTTAGTGATGATAAGAGCCTTGCTATTTTAAATATTGCTCACTCTAAAATTCGCTCACCTAAACGCATGTTGCTTTATCCAATATTTTACATGTTTTCGCTATTAAAAAAACTTTGCTATCTATTCAAAAATTTTATCTTGAGAATAACATCTTTTTTGAATTTCATTCATCTATATTTTATGTTAAGGATCTTATGACAAAAAAAGTGCTTTTTTCTGGTTGAAGTAGAGATGGTATATATGTTTTGTCTTAGTCATCCACATCGTCATTGCCTCAAGTCTTCTCATCTACCCATCTCTCTACTTCTACTGATGTCTAGCATCATCGCTTTGGACATCCTAGTCCATGTATTCTGTAATTTTTAGTGAAAAATAAAAAAAATCATGTATTTCATCTCAATTTAATTTTAATTGTTATGTATGCCCTCTGGGCAAGTCATCTTGTCTGACTCTAAAAACTACAAGTCATCAAACTTGAGCTCCTCTTGACTTGATTTTTAGTAATGTTTGGGGTTCATCCCTTATGATGTTCTTTGATGGTTTTCGCTATTTTTGCTATTTTTATGGATGCCCATACGAAGTTTATATGGTTTTACCCTTTCGCTGCCAAGTCTAATGTTTTTAAAAAATTTCATTAGTTTTAGGCGCTTGTGGAGTGCTAATTCTCCTTAAAAATTAAGTATGTTCAAACCGATTACGATGGTGAATATAAAAAACTAAATACATATTTTAAAATGATTGACATTCATCATCGTGTGATCTACCTTCACACTTATGAACAAAATGGCATGGTCGAACGCCATCATAGATATATTATTGAAACTAGGCTTAGCCTTCTTGGGCAGTGTTATGCTCATCTTAAATATTGAAGTTATGCATTTGAAAGCTCTGTTTATTGTTATGCTCATCTTAAATATTAAAGTTATGCATTTGAAAGCTCTGTTTATTTGATTAATCATATGCCAACTCCAATTCTTAATCATAAAACACCTTTTGAATGTCTTCTAAAATTGACTCCTGATTATACATTTCTTCATACTTTGGGGTGTCTTTATTTTCCTTTTCTTTGTCCGTACAATGCTCTTAAGTTAGATTTTTTGTTCATCCCCTTATGTTTTTATAGGATATAATACCTATTATTTATGTTATTGATATCTTAATCTATTGTCCAATCGTATTTATCTTGCTCGTCATACCCGGTTTCATGAAAATGTTTTTCCTCTTGATAAATCTGAACAGATTATAGCTCCACCCATATAACCTTCTCCTGGCCCTGTACTTGTCACTAAACACCTACTTAAGCCACCCTCATTAGTTTTTTTACCATTGCCCTATCCACGCCTTACACTTCCTTCGACCTACTTATCATTATCTGCATGTTATTATCATGATCATTTTTTAAGTGCAGGTTAAGATTCTTTGCCAACTCCCCTGTTGTGGCCATTCCTTTACCATTTCTCCTGCTGCTTCTCCCTCATGGCCTGTGCTTATATTAAGTTCTTCACCCACAAGTTCTTCCTCTTATTCCCTTCATAGAATTAACTTATGTGTTGATTTGTCTAAATTCTAGCTTCAGTATATTTAGCTCTTTGTCTCCTTCACTCCTTCTGAGCTGGCTCGCACCTACCTTATGGTGCTTCACCCATGTCTAGCAAAAAATGCTAATCTTAGTATTGCGGCTGCCTCACAGGTTTCGTCCTTACCCTAATAGGAGCCAGTGTCTTTTAAGGAAATCAATATGTATTTGAATTGGCATATTGCTATGCAACATGAACTCCGGGCACTTCACTCTAATCAGACTTGATCATCGGTGCCTTCCTATCCATTTATGAATGTGATTAACAGTAGATGGGTGTATAAGACTAAAAGATACGGATGGTCGAATTGCGCAATATAAAGCATAGTTGGTTACCCGTGACATCACTCAGCAAGAGGGGATTGATCACTTGGAGATGTTCAGTCCGGTGATAAAGCCTACAACAATTCACTTTATGCTCACTATTGTTGTCTCATATGGTTGGAACATTCATTAGTTGGATTATCATAATGCTTTCCTAAATGGCATTCTTCAAGAAGAAGTATAGATGGTATAACCACTTGGGTTTATTGATCCTGTACTCTCGTCTCATGTGTGTTGTCTTTATAAATCTTTGTAAGGCTTGAAACAAACTTCTCACGCTTAGTATAATTGGTTGAGTGAGTTTTTAATCTCTATTAGATTTTAGGCATTTAAAGGTTATACTTCTCTGTTTATTCTCTCTCTTGATGGTGCCATAATTTCCCTGTTTGTGTATGTAAATGATATTTTATTAATCGGGAGTAACTTAGCTGTGCTTTATAGATTGATTACTTTGTTGCAATTATAATTTAAACTTTAGGATTTGGGTTCTGTTCATTTCTTCTTGGTCTTGGACATTAAAGTTAAATCTACTACCATGTGTATCTTATTAAGCCAACACAAGTATGCACTCGATATCATCCAACGAGCAGGTATGACTTTTTCCAAACCGGTTGAAACTCCTCTATCTACCTCCTCCAAATTAGGACTCGTGCCTGATACTCTTCACTCTGATTCCACACGGTATCGCCAGATTGTTGGGGCATTACAATATCTTACCTTCACTAGACCTGATATGTACTATGCAGTCAACAAGGTATGTCAATTTATGCATGCCCCCACTAAGGATCATTGGTTTGTTGTTAAACGTATCTTGTGTTACCTCGAAGCTATAACAACTTATAGTTTGCACATTACTTGAGATTCTTTCTTGTCTCTTCATGATTTCACATATACTGATTAGGCTGGCAGTATTGACAATAAAAAAATCTATAAGTGGTTACTTGTGTACCTTTTTTCTACTCATATTTCATGGGAATCCAGGAAACAATACATTGTTGTGAGGTCTTCTACTGAAGCAGAATACAAAACCTTAGTTGATGGTACTACTAAAATTTTATGTATTCGCTCATTATTGTCATAACTTCAGCTACCTTCTTCATTTATGACTATGTTATGGTGTGATGATTTAGGGGCCACTTTCTTATCTGCCAATCTAGTGTTTTACGCTTATACTAAATATGTTAAAGTTGATTATCACTTTGTCCATGATTGCATTGCTAAGCGTGAAATTCAGGTACGATTTATCTCTTCTAAGGATTAACTAGCCGATGTTCTTATCAAGCCTTTTCCTCCAATCTCGTTTGCTTCCTTTCGATCCAAGCTTCGGGTGGAGTCTCCACCTTCAACTTGATGGTGTATATTAAGAAAAGAGACCATATATATGTAAATACTTTTACATATAAATAATTATCATATGTAATACATTCCATCATTATATTGTACACAATCTTAAAGATATAAATAGAAAGGATGGTTACTCTTCTTGACAATCACCGTAAATTAATACAAAGATTATCTCTCAATTATTTTTACTATAACTTGTAAGGAAACAAAAATCCCCTACAACTATTAAAAGAAAACAGTTTAAAAGTAATTAATTAATTTTAGAAAAGTAGTTATTTTTCAAATATTTGTAAGAATTTGAAAGCTAGGAAAAACCCACACAGTATAAAACATTTAAGAACCTAAGAAACCCTATATAGAAATAAAAAAAACTTCGGAAAATCTATTAAGAAATGATCAATATCTAAGAGGAATTTGTTCTTAAAAAAAAATTTTGTTTTTCAGTTGATGTGCAAAATATTAGATTTATTGAAGATTAATACGATGCAAGATATATATAATAATATGAACTTGTAACCTTTCAAGGGGGCACTTTGAGTGGAGTAATTATGCTTTGTTTACGTGAATACTAAATTTATATATTTATGGAATGGAAAGTCGAAAATCATAACCAAAGATTCTCAAGCTTTTCATATGGCTTCAGAATTCGTTGTCGATGCTGGCTAACCGACAGAAAAAAAACGAAAGAAAGAAAAAGGTAATTACAAATCATTTCTGTGAAGCTAAAGTTTTTAAAATATGTATATCCTTTACTGATTTTCGTATTTACTAGCCCACCAAACTTATCAAGAAGTTGATGTTATATACCACATAGGGCATTAATAGGCTCTTAATTACTTGTCCTTCTTGAAGGCCGGTCAACCTCATTAACTGGTTAATTTTCACCATTGAAGACAGCAGATAACGAATTCGTTTATTTCATCGAAGAAGGTGGTTGTGATGGTGGAAGAAGGTGGTGGTGGTTAACTTTAAATCTTACTGCGATGAACGGAGGCCATCGATTGAAGAAGTCACACAGCCGAAAGCCACTGAAAAAACAGAATGGCATGTTGCAGGACAGCATCAGCATGCCATGCAGCAAACAATGATGACTCTAACATGTAGAGAAACGATCATACAATTGAAATGAAAATCTGACTTCATTATTTACAGTCACCCTATAACCAAAAATAATTCCAGGCCAGAATCACTAGTTCGTTCCTCTATTTTAGAGGTTCAGAAGATATATATACTTTCCTTGATCATTTCAAGGACGTAAAATAATATCAATCAAGGTTGCCAAGACTTTTATATATAATGATAGTAAACCCAAATTACTGATCAAAGCAAAAAAAAAAAAAGGGTTTTTGTGTATGTTATCAAATAGAAACCTAAGTAAGTTCAAGCTAGCAAAAGTCATAATAACTGGCATTCCAATACGAAATATGTTTTTTTTTTGGGTAGTAGTATGTTTTTTTTTAAATATAAAAACTAAATGTAATTAAAATACAAGTTCATCAAAAATTTCAACGACTTTAATTAGGAAAAAAGTATTTTTTAATCAAACTCCCTTTCCTCATTCCTTATGATCATGTATTTATTTTATATCTTAATAAAAATATTTTTTTATCAGAAATATTAATTTTTTTAAATTAGAACATGTATCATAACTTGAAATTAAAGCAAGCTTCAATAAAGAAAATAAAATCATGACTTAATAATTTTAAGCTGCAAAATAAAAAAATAAAAATAAAAGAAAAATTAATTTGAAAAAAATTAAATAAAAAATAAATCAATACTTAAAATAAAAAATAGATAGAATATTCATGTTCATAAATATTTTTAAAACAATTCTATATATTAAGTTCATATATAATTAATTATAATTTTTTTTTATTGATAATACCTTCAACAACTCTGGTTTTATTTGGAAATTATGATATCTTTAAATAACTTTTATTTTTATATTTTTATTTTAAAACATGAAAAAAAGAAGTTAATGGATGACAAGCACGCACACGGCGTGGCTTTCTTTTTTATTTCTTTTTCTTGAATGATTGATGGTCTTTTCTTTAATGAACAAACAACGGATCACCGTAGATAAACGAGTTCAGGCACCACAAACAACAAACAAGAACCGGAGAGAAAAAAAAATAAAAAAAATCTCGCAACACGTCATGATACTCAATATCTTTGTTTAATTATGCGTTAGCATTTTTATGTTAGAACAGTTGATGTGCTTCTTACTAATCTAACCTCACGTCATATCATCATAGCGTGGTCCCTTGCATGGTTAAAATAAACCAAACGCAACTTGGTTATCTTATTTAAAATCTAATCTGAATCTTAAAAAAACCTAAGTGCTTTATTATTTTAGCTGTTACCTCTTCTAATCAGGTTCAACGAATGAAATAACAAGGAATAAAATAGAGAAGAAAAGTTCAGGGATTAAAATAAAAAAACAATATCATATTAAATTAATTTTATTTTATTTATTAAATTTACAATTAAAATAAAAACACGACTAAAATAATCTAACATAGTGTGCCGATCCATCCTACTCATTTCCCTCACCTTCTTTTTCCTCTTGGTTGAGTTTCTATTGGGCTTAGTTTGAAGAGCCATATAAAAATATGTATGGTTATCAAACAGATTGACTTGATTAAGGAGGTGAGTTTTGAATTTTATGGTTCAATTTATATTAATTGGAGTAACTTGAAAAATTAAAAAAATATTTTAAGTTTTAATATTTTATTTAAAAAAATTAAAAAAATTAAATGTAAATATAGGATATACATATTGTAAATAATAAAATATTAAAATTATTTTAATTTTTTTATTTCACATTACAATATATTATATTAAGCTTTTAAATTAAAGTATTTAAATCAATTTTTTTTTTACATTTAAAAAACATAATTGTTTTAGAAACATAGAGTATATCTATTAAAGAGATTCAAATCCCACATTAAAAAGATATTATATTATCATTTTAATTTAAAGTATTTAAACCAAAAAGTTTTTTATCTTATATTGAAAAAATATAATTTTTTTTTATGAATATAAAATATATATATGAAACAGTTTCAAATCCCATATTAAAAAAATAACTCTTTCTTAAGAATATATATATATATATATATACTAATAGATTTCAAATACTACATTGAAAAAATAAAATACTTTTTTAATATTTATATAATACACTTTAAAAAGTATTAATAATTAACAAAAAAAATATAAAAAAAGGTATAAGAAAAAAATCATATTAAAAAAATCAAATCTCACTCGAGTTTTTCCGGGTAATCTGGATCATGGGTTGACCTATTTGGTTAACTGAGTGTGGTTAGGTTATTGTACTAGACTGTCTTTTAACAAATTCGATCCAATCTAGTTATTGGGTCGACTAGATCCTGATTTATTTATCAAATCGATTTAGATTTAATAACTATAAAAATAGAATTTTAAAATAAAAATAATGAAAATCAAATAAAAAAATTATTTTACTAAAAAAACTAGAAATATAATGCGAGCGCTCCTGTGTGAAGTTGCCCTTTCACGTTCAAGTGGGGATTCGTGGGGGCTCCTTTCACGGCTTTGTCGGGCAGTGTTGGAATCATCACTCTTAGGCGGCATGTATAATTGGTGGGTCTATGGCGTGGTTTCAATTGCTTTTCTCTCCCTCTCTCCCTCTCTCCCTCTTGATTTGCGTGCAACTCCTGAAAAAAAAAAAAAACACTGTTCCATCCATGTTAGGGTGTGAGCTAGCGTACAGTAACTCTTCAATAGGAATGAGTTTTTTTAATACCTTTCCGTGAGTTGCAAGGAAATCTACTCTAAATTCATCGCTACGCATATCATGCCTTGAATAATATTATATATTTCTCACTTTTATTTATTTATTTCATTTTGTATATTTTTAACATAAAATAACTTAAGATACCCTTAATTTTTAAATTGAAAAAATAAAATGATTTCTTCCAAAAAAGAGAGGAAATTATAGAGTCAAACTTGAGTGTATAAGGTGAAGGAAATTTTATCCTTGCATTACCTTTGGAATAAAGTATGAGATAGATGACTTGTGTGATATGATGTGAGTTTATCTAAATATTTTTTAGAGTACAAATAATATTTAGATGATGTGAACATTTAAAAAAAAAAGAAAATATCAAAATGCAAATTATTTATTTGATTCTAATCAATAAACTCAGCTGGTTTAATAACATGATTTTTTAAAAAGCTATTATGACCAGCAAATATAATGAACTTATTCTTTTTAGCAACAAATATGGAAAATAAGCTCCCATATCATACTCAACTGGAGGAGGAAAAAAATGCTTATTGAAAATCAACTGTTGCTCTATCTTGAATGCCACTTTACCACAAGAAAAAACTCATCAGGATAGGTTTAACATTACAATAAAATATAACAAAAAAACATCAAAAGATACAATATACAATGTCCAAAAAATAACTTGGAAAACAAACTAAATAAAATATCATAAAGTAGGTATACTATACATATATTTAATCAATTAACATAATTTAAATCAAAAATAAATTTTCTTTTAAAAACCTAAATTAAACAAAGAATAAAAAACAAAAAACATATGAGATAACCTAGTTTATTTTTCAAAATTATTATTATTTTTTTATCATATAATTAGATAAAATTATCTCATTAAATATAGCAGGGTTTATAACTTAAACTAATTGATTTTTTTTTAAAATTATACTAATAATATCCGAATATTTTTTTTATGTAAAAAAGTATCTGTAAATATCAGTATAAAACAGTATATAGTCACTTTCTCTATGTTATCTCCAACTTTGAGGTTAAAAAGGTTCCCCATCCCACTAACGACCATGATTGGATGGAAAGAGAACATCTATTGCCAGTCTCGGCAGATGTCAGAAACTTTTTTCATTTTTTTTGTTTCCAATGTGAGATCGTCAATTGAAGCTCCAATAATGGAGGAAACCAATAAATTAAATCTTACTGTGCCCTCCAAGTTGAATGAACTACTCATGACTAATCAAAATGGTTGCCAAAGTCCATTAAAGAAAAGGTTTTCTTTTTCTCAAGCTCTCCACAATACTCCTGGCCTGTCTCCACAACAAAGTGCTCATTCTAGAATTTCATGAACACTGTATTTGTAACAAGCCTGCAGTCTTTTATAAAAAAAGACAGAAGACAAAACTGAGATTCAGAATCAACACCGAATTTATCTACATTTCAGTTCGAGGGCTGTCTCTCCGAAACCAAAAAGAAAGAAAAAAGAAAGAATTTCACTCGAGCAATGAAAAGGGGCCCATCATTTTCGTGAGGAGGGTTTCTACAAGAAATATTAGGCCTCCGCCTGGACCATTGGTCCTTCCTTGGTCGGGCTATCAGTAACTTCTCTACTTGTCGTTTCACAGATGCTCAAAACTATTCTGTATCTACAGTATTGTGATGGAGACAAATATTCATGGCTACAAGCTGCTATGCTATATATTAGTTCATATTGTATATCAAAGTTATTTCATATTTCATCTGCAGATTTAAATTCAAGTTTTAATTAAGTTGATTCTATGAACTGAAATATCGATCTCTAGTTGTGTAACTTGAACTCTAAACAACCTCCCAAGAAATGAATTAAACATAATAATTAAAGAGAGAGTATTTTCTCACTTTGTACCAATCGCATTTACTAGAAAATTAACATGAAAAGCACTTCATTTTTTCAGAAATCCCATTCCCTTATTTTAGCACTTCTAGATTTAGTGTTTGTTTGATAATGATTTTTTAAAAATATTTTTACTTAAATATATATTAAAATGATGTGTTTTTATATTTTTAATATCGAAAATCATAATTTTTTTTTAATTTAAAACTATTTGAAGTAAAAAATAGTTTGAATTACGTTACTAAACATGTTGCTCTGATGCTCTCCACTCCTGGTGTGATAACCAACCTTTATTACATGAGATTATGAGAATTTAACTCTATCCTTGATTTCAAGGCCTCGTACAGTGACTGAAGGAAACCTTCTACTGTTTTATACTCTAACATTGATTAAAGAGTTGTGAAGATTGTATCATAAACAGTATACCATATTGCAAACTAAACTTGATAAAGTCCATAATTGATATGGATTATATGAAAGAAAAATATAAAGAATATACACAATAACTAAACCAAATAACAATAGCAGTTCTTCTGCAATTCAACCAAGTTTATATGATCTTCAAAATTTATTTATTAACCCGGCATGTAATTATAAGCTGATAATTAACAATAAGCTTGTAATTATAAATATGAATTTTCTATTGTAATATAATTTTCATTACCAAAAAGCCTAAAAGATAAAAAAAAATATAGGAGCCTAAAAAATAAAAAAATATAGTCTCTTCAGTCAAGAACAACTCTATAATTAATTCAAGTTCTTTTCCGTTGAGATTGACACAGAACCGGAAAAATGTCTTTTTTTTTTTTAGTTTTCTATGTTTAATCAGGCATAAAAGATCAGGAAGCACTCTCATATAACTGCGCGGCGTTGTGGCAAACAGGAATTCAAAAAATGCACGATGAAATGCACTACGTTAACTTTCATGATGCCAGAAAGAAATTCATCAATCAATCTTTAATTCAATGTGTTCATCATCTACCACAGATTTTGAGAATCCTTTTGTCTACCTAGCAGGGTAGTTTCCTAGAAATTGCAAGCCCCATTTAAGAGTAAATTTTTCGTGGTAGAGAGGGAAACGGTGAAACTTGACTCCGTTGTACCAGTACCGAATCAAACATCAATGATAATTTTGAAGGCTGGTGAGTTTCCTCGTGAGGTACTTGCAATACAGAAAATATGCATAGCCTTTTTCTAGATAATTTTGTCATGCATATGTATACTTGTATGATAGAGAAAATCTAACCCAAAATCGACCTTGATATCTCTTCTTAACAATGGAATTAATCTTAAATTATTATTCATAAAAGGTTATTCATAATACAACTGATTAAAGCTTCATTTCCGTGACAATATCAGCATTAATGCTTAACGATATAGTAGGAACATGAAATTAAGGACAACACAGATAGATGCCTACATTTCATTTGCAGAAAGTTCTTCCATCCCTTGCTTTGATCCGTCCATAAACCCTGGACTCAATCTGAACATGAGAATACAAAATTCCATCTGATTTATAGCCCCATCTCCATCCAAATCACCTTCCATTAACATGCACACAAGATCATCATCCCTCATCTCTTGCAACCCTAGTAGCACAATATTTCTCTTCAAGCTCTCGAACGTGATTAGCCCCTTATCACTATCCATTAGCAAACGAAACCCATTACACAGCTCCAACATAAATCCTTGTGTTCCCAGTCCCTCCAACATGGAAGGGAAGTAGTCCTGAAATTCAACTGCATGACCTATTGATGCCATTGATGGTTAAAAAGATGTACAAAACAAAAAAAACTCGAATGTGTTGATAGCTAATTATATATAAAAGCCACCGTGTGAAAGAAATGGCGAAAGCTTGAGAGAGTTATGTGACTAATGGGATGGTGGATGAATCAATGGGGGTGGGGGGGGGGGGGGTTTAAAAAAGAATATGGGGGGG
>NW_011500100.1:290155-300112 GCF_000495115.2 Populus euphratica | reverse complement strand
GGGTGTTATATAAGAGAATTAGGAAGGAGAGAAAGACAGAAAGGGAGAGGTCTTCGTGGAAAGAGTGAGCCTTAAAGTAAATAACTAGGGAACAAATAAAATAGCAGCGAAACTTTTATGGTTAGCAGCGAGCTTCTTGCTTCGTTCTTTTTCAAAGCTTATGTGAAAACTCTTCTTCCTGGAAGCTGCAAGGATCACAGGATCTTCCTGAAGGTTCTTAAAAGTAAAGTTTGTTGGGTAGAGAACTATAGCTTGTTTGCAACTTACATATGGTGAGATAAACGTGAGAGCAGGAAAATTAATAAAAGTAGAAGATTTTGTAATTGTGCCAAAACCATATAGTAATTGACAATTGCATCAACCTGTAAATACAAGTACTCGGATTGACTATCAAAGCACTTGATACATCCACATGCATGTACGGTACTTTTAATTTGGCACCAAAGTTTATAACAATGCCGAAATTCCAAATTTATAGACCAATATTTGTTCAACATGCAAGCATCAATGTCTCAAGAGAGTTTCCACTAGCGACACATGTGTCTGGCTAGTCATCAAGATTAGCTAGTGGGACAAGTTCCAATTTCTAAAGGGTGGAGCTCTGGCGTCGGGAACCAACTGAGATCTGTCGGATCGCTTTAATGGTTGATTATCGTCTTTGTGCTACGCATTTTTCAGCTCACTTCTGTACGTACATATACATACAATACAGCGTCCCTTAGTGTCCGGCGCGTGTACGTTTAAGACGGTGAAATGAAAGGGAAAGGGGGCAGGCTTTTAAAGTGCTAATTAATGAGATGAAACAGACAGGGAGAATCCATACATAAATATTCATCTTTGATATAAAACATGTAGTTGCAAATGGAGGAGGTTGATGGCGATGCAACATGGAAAATTTTCATTTTCATTTGTGGCATCGCTCCAACTGAAAGGAAATTTCACTGAAGTTTCCTTCCTCACTCTTTGTACGCATGTTAGAATGTGCCCTCTTATCTACTCCAGCTTGTAATGGTTAGAATATTGAATAGTAAGGATCAGAAGAGAGAAACTAGCCAGTACTCCTCTTAAGTGAATTAATTGATTAATGCTCCCTAGCTACTTTGAGAGTGCCAATGATGTTTCTAACACAGCACTAGTGATAAGAAAGGGACGCACGCTTCCTGCACGATCTTTAGCTTTAATTTTCAGAGAAAATCTTGAAACCGCGTACGGTCTATAAGTTAGTTGCATTTTCAGAGAAGGGTTAATACTGAAAAATTAATGGTGTTTCTTTAGCTTACTGATAACATTAAGAAATAATACAACTAGAAGCAGTGCATGGTTTCATGCCTTGCAAACATGTCTATAAGGGGAAAGAAACAACTCCCTCTGACGATTTCTTCACTTCTGTGGAGCTCACTTCACTCATTAGAGATTCTGAACTATATTCTTATAAGATTTTTAGCCAGTTTGTTTGGTTTTTTTTTTTATTTAATTTTTTTAAATAAAATTATTTTTTTATTTACTTGAAATTATTTTTTAATATTTTTAGATTATTTTAATATTTTAATTAATATAAAAATATTTTAAAAAATAATTATTATTACATTTCCAAACACGCAATTTATACTTATAAAGTGCTATGACATTAAATATTAAAACTCTAGTGTTGTTCATTGTGTAATAACATCTACTTGTGTAAGAGCTTGGAAGTAAATTAAGTACATGAACATGTAATATCTCATGCCTCTCCAATTTCATGTGTTTTTGAATTAATAATAAATAATAATATGGGCATTTATATTCAATTAACATGTATAACGTTATACATTCTTTTATGCATGTGACTATCGACTAAAAAACCTTTTTCTTTTAAATGAAAAGACAATTCATATTAATAAAAAATTTATTGAATAGGATTTAATAATATAAGTTGATTAAAATATAACCTTAATTTATAATCAAATTAGTGTCAATTTGAATTTACGTCAAGCAAGCGGCATAGACCGTTCCTTTGAGATAAGACACAACCTTTTGGTAATGGAGTAATCAAACTGGATCTGTTGTCTCCAAGTGAAGATATCATGTCAATGATTTGAGTTTCAAATTCTAAAAGATTTTGAAATCCTGAAAAAGTAGACGTGAGCGGCATGGATAGAGACGCTAAGCATGCTTTTGCGAACAAAAGCTCACAATTCACACTCAAAAGGTACCCACACAAATGCGTCAATTTTCCACAAAGATGCGTCAGTTCTTAAAGTTTAAGGACATGATACGTTATTAGAAAACTATGCTTGCAATTTATTTGTTTTTTTTATATATATTTAATGTATTATTTTTCTAAAGGAAAAATAGTAAGTATTAAAAGTAAATTCAAGTAGTTAAAAAATATTGCAAAAATAACTACACATTAAGTCCGAACAAGAAACAAGGATGTTGAATTCACATTTTGCATTTCCTTTAACGATATTAATGAAGTTTCATTCATGAAAAGAATAACGTTTTGACATGGTAAAACTAAGATATGCATGATCTATTGTAAAGAACATTGTCTTCTTGATGATGTGCAAAATGAAAACAACACTTGTGGAGTGTCTTTGAGATATAAGATAACTATTTCCAAAATATTTCCAACAAAAATAAATAAATTATTATTTAAAAATACTTGATCAGAAATATCTGATACATTTCATAAAGTATAAAATTAATTATCTCACGAGACACGAACATAATTAGAGTGGATAAGTGAGGGTTTTTGAAGGATTATTTGTGATTCATAGATGTAGAACAAAGATTTTGGAATCCCTCCTTTCTAATGCACATTGGTTTAAGAGGGAAATGCTTCTATTATGTTAGTTCTCTTCATATATATATATATATGAAGAGAACTAAAATAAAATTAATTTTTTTTATTAACATGAGTGTTTGGACTAATCTACATATATTTATTAATTTTATGAGCTTTTAAATTAATAATTATATAATTTTTTAATAATTTTATGAGGATTTGAATTTATAACTATTAGAAATCAAATTCAAAACTCAAAATTAATTTTTAACTTAAAAAAAGAAGAAGAAATATCTGTGATTCATGTCTGTGGCCTCAAATGCTGACCAAGCATGCCCAGTTCTTACGTCATTTCAAGTTTAGTTTTTCTCCTTTCTTTTAGATGGTTTTCAAATGAAATATACAAGTGAAGAGAAAAGGGCGACTCTCACATATTTATAATTTATTTACAAGCAAATCTAAATGGCTGGGGAGATTTATTGTGTAAAATGTACTGTGGATTTTCTTATAAAATACTGTAGATTTATTGTTCACAGTTTTATTTCATCTCTTGTTTTATTTAGATCTTATAGGACTAAATTGTAGGTTAATATAGGCTAATTTATTAGGAGATGGTAAAATTGAAAAACAAGAGATCAAAGAAAAAAAATGAAAGAAATGAGTGGTTTTTTTGGACTTTAAGGTGAAATACCCATTTTAACCTTAAAACAAAATAAAAAAACATGTTATTGGAGATAATTTTAACCTTAAAACAAAATAAAACATACCCATTATTGGAGATAATTTTCACAACAATCCATTTGTAATTGCCAAACTTAAAAGGGGGTAATTAAGCCATTTTTTTTAAAAAAATTATAATACACAATAAAATAATTATTATATTTTTAGATTCAAATTTTTTTTAAAGTTTATGTTCAATGGTGTTTTCATCTTTAATATTTTTATAGAATACTAAAATGACTTCCATATCTTTAAAAGTGGATTTTATATAGTTTATGTTCTTGGACATTTTTGTATTTGCACTTATGATTTTTTTTTATTAATATCAAATTTAGGGATAATTTTATAATTTAATATATATACAAATATTATTAAAAACTTTATACATTTGGGCAACCCCACCTTCATTTAGATAATAGGTGCATGGTCATTCGATGATCAAATATCATTTTTCATGGCTAAATTTGAATTGGCTCAACGTCCTCTCCTTGAGGAGATAATGAGTATGTCATATGAGTATTCAATTTAGTATTAATGATCTTTTTTTCTTACACCTTATTTTCTCTCCTTTTAATTTTCATGTTACTTTTTTAAAATTTCAAAGTAATCCATTAATTTTAATTTTTTAGGATTTGGTTTTTGTTTTTTTACTGTTTTTTTTATTTAAAATAATTTATAAAATTAAACTTTGTTTTTAATTTTGCATCTTATATTTTTTTCATCTTTTAAATTTGATCTCAATTCTTTTAATTTCAATATGTTTTATCTAAGATCATTTTTTTTTTATAATTTCTTCCTCATATTTGTTTCATACTAAACTTGATTTTCACTTTAATTTTCTTTTTGTTTCATCCTTAACATTAAATTAATTTAGAGTTGAGCTTATTAATTGAAGAAAAATCTAAGATTTTGATGAGATGCGAGTTTCATATATTAACCCGGGTTCAAGAAGTTCATCTGAATTGTCTTGTTTTTCTTCTTCTTTTTTTATGCTCATCTTTTTTAGTTTCATACTTTAATATTTATTCAAATGGAGATCGAGCTCTATTATTTTTATTTATTTATTTTAAATAGAATTTTTTATTAATTGAAAAAATAGCTTGAATTATCTTAATTCTTTCTATTTTTTATTTTTTGTTAAATTTACTTTGATAATTTCTTAAATTGATTTTTTTTTTAATTTTATCATTCAATATTAAACTAGTTTTAATTTTTTTTAATTTTACCATTAAACATTTGATTGTTTAATAGTTGAGCTTCATAGTTTTATTTAATTCACTTTTATTAATGACTTTTTTATTTTTTATTTTTTACTAGCATGGATAATTCTTTGATTAAATAAAAAAAGTATTGTAAGAAAAAAATTATGAAACAAAACTGAGTATATGAACTTTATTATGAGATAAAATATCTTAATTTATGTTATTTTTTGATTTGATTTTGATTAAATAATTTAATGTGCATTAAAATATTTCAATTTATGATTAATTTTGTTATATAAAAAATATATTGAAAAAATTTATATATTTATATATTTTTTAAAAAATTATATGATACCCAGTAAACACAAGGAACATATTTAGTAGTATTTTAAACGTTGACAATATAATTGTGTTGTCTTGTCGAATTCTTCTAGCAGCTGTCCTGTCCTGGTCAAAAAGAAAAAAGAAACGAAAAGACCCTCCTGATTGGTGTGGGTAAGATGGACAAGTAATGGCATGATTTAAAATCCTTGGGCTTGTGCTTGAGGTTTATCTCTTGCTACATAAATGTAAATAATTTCGGGTATGCTTGAGGCTCATTTTCTTACTTATATAGTTTATGTCTTAGATTAAAATCTTTCTTTGGACTGTTAGATATATAATTCCAATACAAAACTTTCTTAAGTTTTTATACCTATAATTTAGCTTCTACAATTTACTGTTAATTATACTTAATCTTTATATTTAATTTAATTTTTTTTTATATACTTTCTTTATGGCTTTATACTATATCTTTCATGCATTTATTTTATTTGTTACATAATTTATTTTTCATGAAATTTACTTATTGCTTTATTTGATTGCTTTCTTTGCTATGCAATTTAATCTTTTATTTTTTTCTTGCAAGTTCCATGATCGATGTGAATTCTTTATGAATTTTTTTATTGCATAAAATCTTCACTAGATGTTACTTGATGTGGATTTTATAGCTTTGGGCTTTAGAACGTGGCTAAATATCATGCTTATGTGTTGTTGTGGGTTTGTAATATGCCTGTATGTTATCATTAACTTATTAAAAAATATAAAAAAATTATATGAAAAAAACTGTTATAATTTATAATGTAGAAAAAAACTATAATGATAATTTAAAAAAACATAAAAAAATAATGTAAAAAATATTGTAGCAATATATAGTGTTTTGTGATGAAATATATAGCTGTAATTCTCAATCAACTCAATATAAAATAAAATAAAATTGATAAGAATAATTTAAAAAAAAAGTCATAACAAAAAACCTATATGGGAAATAATTGTAGCAATTCACAATATTTTTTTTTAAAACCTATATGGGAAATAACTGTAGCAATTCACAATATTTTTTTTTAAACACAAAACTAAATTCTCAAACAGCTTAATATTAATAAGATAGAAGCAACAAAGACAATTTTTTTTTTAAAATCATATAAAATAAAACTCATATAGAAAAACATTGTAGCAGTTTATAGTGTTTTGTAAAGAAATATACAGTTGTAATTCTCAATCAGCTCAATATAAAAAAAATAAAAATGACAAGGATAATTTAAAAAAATTATAATAAAAAAACAATGTGAGGAATGACTATAGCAATTTACAGTATTTTTTTTATAATAAAAAGATAAATTCTCAACCAACATAATATTAAGAAAATAGAATAACAAAGATAAATTTGAAAAAAATCTTATAAAAAAACAAAAATCATAAAAAAAAAGACCCATGTAGAGTAACATTATAACAATTCACAATGTTTTATGAGGAAAACTATAATTGTAATTCTAACCTAACTTAATATTAAAAAAATAAAATTGACAAAGATAATTTTGAAAAAAATAAAAAATATAAAAACCATGTGGAGAAATATTATAGCAATTCATAATATTTTTTAAAAAACACTAAGCTAAATTCTCAAACATCTCAATATTAAAAAATTAAATTTGACAGATAATTTTATAAAAAAATACTTGTGGAAAAATAATGTAGCAAAATAAAAATCATGTGGGGGAAACACAGTAACAATCAACAATGTTTCAAAGAAAAAAACTATAAAGGTAAATTTTCAACTAGTTCAATAGTAAAAAAATAAATGTTTCAAAGATAATTTTGAAAAGAAAATACAAAAACAAAAAAATAAAAAAAATGAAAAAAAGGAGAAGATAATTTTGGAAAAAAAACTAAAAAAAGAAGAAAAAACATGCGAGAAATGGAAAAAAATAATAAAATAAAAAAAATATATGAGAAAGACTACAATACTTTCCTCACACCATTTAGAGTATTAGTTAATAAACCTCATGTTTATTGATCGATTTTTATCAACATAAACCTTTATGTTTACATGCTTAAATGTTGGGTAAGAACGAGGAATTAATGAATATTTGTGATGTTTGAATAAACTTTATTTTTTTAAGGATTTATTTGGAATTGTGATAGCTATTGTGATTTAAAATATTTTAAAATAATAACTTTTTATTTTTTAAAAATTAATTTTGAAATTAGCACATCAAAACAATATAAGAACATAAAAAAATAATTTTCATTAAAAAAATTTAAAATTTTAAAAAATAAGATTTGTATTGTATTTCCAAACATACTTTTAATCTTTAAGAAGTTTTATCAATTAGAGGCACAAAAAGGAAGGACTCAAAAATTTAGTATTTGTAACTTAAAAAATGCATATCAACCAAACAATGAGCAAATAAATTAACCATTTAAACATAAACAATTTCCCATTTCTTTTTAGATTATAAGAACAAATTAAATTGTTTGGTTAGTGTAATCCTCCAAATTCAATTCCCTGCATTGCTGCTAGAGTGCTCCAATGCAACAGGTCAACAGCTGTGGCTTTTTTGGAAAGAAAATGAAAATTGTTCATTTTATTTAGTGAGAAAGCAAGCAAGCCAATCAGAAATTTAAGAAAGGAAAAATGACATGGGCGTCTAACAATGGCAATCAAAGCAAGACTACAGTAGCTGATCAGTTCAGCACCGTTTTTTAACCAAGAAACAATAATGAAGAGCCTTCCCTTCTTAAAATTCTGATTATTATTTCTTTTATATTTGCTAAAATCTTCATTTTCTGCTGATTTTATTACTCCAAAGCTACCTCTTAGAGATGGTGAGACTTTAATCTCTGCATCTCGAAGTTTTGAGCTTGGTTTCTTCTCTCGTGGAAACTCAAAGAACAGGTACCTGGGAATATGGTATAAGAAGAGCCCTGACAGTTGCGTGGGTTGCAAACAGGAACAGCCCTATCACTGATCTCTGTGGAGTTTTTAACAATCGGAAATGATGGGGACCTTGTCCTTCTCAACCAATAAAAGAACGTTATCTGGTCTTCAAATGTGTCGGCAATCATAGAAGGTCATCCTGAGGCACAGCTCTTAGATTCTGGAAACCTTGTTATGAGGGACCAGAATAACGGCACAAGTAGGGAAAGCTATCAGTGGCAAGAGTTTTGATCACCCATCACATATACTTTTAACAGGAATGAAGCTGGGATGGGACTTAAAGGAGCGGTCAAGAAAGATACCTAACATCACGGAGAACTACAAAGGACCCTTCCCTGGGGATTGGACTATTGAAAAAAAAAAAAAAGGGTATGCTACCTAATTCATAATTCATAAGAATAAACATAAGAATAAAACTAAACAACAAGAAGAAAAATAAAAAAAATGAGATGAATGATATTTTATGAAGAGTTTTTGAAGAAGATATACATTTCTAGTCTTTTTCTATATCTTTCTCAACTTGTGTATTATGCTTAAGATTACAAGCCTGTTTATAGGCTTTAAGTTCTGGACAATAAAAAAAATTAAACTATTCAAAGAAAATTCTAATCTAATAAGGAATCTAATATTTTAATTAAACTAGGATTCTAATAAACTAGTTTATTACAAATTCTTTTTCATCAAGGACTCCTATATTAATTAGGATTCCTCCTTTAGTTAATATTAAAACTCTTATAAATTTTAAATTTTATTAAGCTAAATCCTAGTTGATATTAAACTTCAACACCCCCCCTCAATTATAATTGTTGTTATTCTTTCATCTTTTCTTTCTCTTCACGATATCGTGTTTTAATAGCATTGATATTGTTTGCATTCCATCATTACTAGAAATTGATGAAGGTAGTTTCACCATTGTACTCAACATTAATTTTATTTTTTCAAATCACGTTTGTGTTTCTAAAACTTTAATCGGATTTGTGATTTTTCTAAATAAGATTAAGTTTTTTGGTTTGCATGTCTTTAATTTTTTGTAGCTTACCTTTAGTGTTACCAATTAAAGCAAAAAACTTTATTGTAATCAATTCCTTGCTTTTGACTATAGTTTTTTTCTTCGAATCTTGCCTTGTAGCTTTTTTCTTCTCTTTTGACATTGTTCTTTTCTTTGTAAATCAACTTAACATCTAAAGCTTCTTTTGTTTTGGTTTAGAAACCAATTTTCATGTGTTATTTTTTTTTCAATTGATGCAATCTCTGACTCGACCAAAAAATTGATGTCTTCTCCCAAGTGCTGGAGTGTCAAAATAATAAATAACTCGGTAAGATCGGAATCAAACTATAAGGATATTAATTGTATAAATTATAAGCAGCAGCAGTAACAACAACAACAACAACAACAATAATAATAGAAGAAGAAAAAAAAGAAGAAAAAAGTTGATAAGAATTTTAAGATGGAAGAGCAATGTGAGGATTAAACAATAATAATAAGAAATATCAAGGTTAGAGAATCCACTAATTGTATTTTAAACAAGTATAGTATAAACTCTTATTATTCAACTGGAAACCATCTCCTTTCCAATCGGATCATAAATTGTTAACATGATTACATTAGTTATTTTACTCGAATAATGCTATTACTTGTAAATGTTATCAGACATTCATGATTATAACTTATGTTAACAACAAATCAAGTTCCTTTCATAGCATAAATGTAGGTTATATTATACGGTTGAACTATGAAAGTGCTAAATATTTGTTGTACCAAGTGTTATACAACATAAATCTAGATTAATCATTTAACAAACAAAGTATTAAAAGTGAATAAGATAATAAATACAAAACATGTTAGTATCAAATATTAAGATCCATGTTGAGTTTACACTATATTTATTATTACACCATTACTATAATCTTTTCATCTTGACATAATAAACCCAACTAAACATAATGAATAAGATAAACAAAAATAAACAAGATAAGAACATAAATAAGATAAAAGTTAACTAAGTAAA
>NW_011500100.1:220584-289955 GCF_000495115.2 Populus euphratica | reverse complement strand
CCAACTCTTGACTTGGTGACAATCCTTATCTTTTTATCTAAATAAAACGTTATTGATAATGTCAAAATTTGAACCAAACTTCCACATAAAAGTTCCAGAAACTTGTCTCAGCATTCTAAAAAAAAAAAATTAAGGTCATTTGGACTTTTAGAACTCGAGATATGAGCTGAACATTGAATAGTTTCTAGGCTGCAGGATAGATTTAAACTTCTACGTTGTTGCTAAGATTTTAAACTTTCAAACAACAAAATTGAGTCTTGACTTCCACATGAAAATTTTAAGCCTATGTTTTAGCTTTCCATTCATATAAAATAGACCTAAATATGAGATCTATAGCTGCAGATATGACCCAATTACAAAATAGTATTTCAGTTTGAACTACGCTAACATTTTTTTTCTAAGTTTGGCCCTCTTTTTGTCCTTTCAATTTCAATACTTCAACTCATTAATCAATTCTTTTATTTATGTGATGAACCTGCATTTAGGATGAATATTAACCATAAATTAAAGGTACCTTATGGTATCAAACTTGTTATTATAAAACATGCTTTAGTTAAGGAGTTATTGATACTTCAAGTGCAAAATGATAATATAAAACCTTGATAAAAATACACTTTTAAGTATTAATCAATCTCCTCATCCATAACAATTCTTCACTTTTCATCATGTATTGCTTCTTCAAACACTACAGGATCACATGTAGCAATATGACAATATAGTATTACATCGTTATCAATAAGATTAGTTACCTTGTATAAGTCATTAAGGCTCTTCATCTCTTTTGGTGGACTTGGTGGAATACCGCTACTTGAGCTTTCATTAGAAGAAGAAGAAGAAGAAGAAGTTGAGTTCAACCATCTTTGTGAAGGTGTGACTATAGGTTCTTGATGATCTTTATATCTTTCCTTCTTTTTATCAAGAACCAGTAATAAATCATATTTCTCACCATCTTCATTGAACTCAACATCTCTACTAATCACCATCTTTCCTTCATTAGGGTTGTAAAGCTTTTATCCTTTGGACATTTGGTTATAGACCACAAAGCACATAACCAATGCTTCTAAAAAATTTCAAGTGAGAAACACTTGGTTTTCTTTTACTCCATGCTTCTTGTGGAGTTATGCCATTCAAGCTTTTAGTAGGACATCTATTTGACAAGTAGATAACACAATCTATAGCTTCAGCCCAAAACTCTTCAGGCATCTTCTTTGTTTTGAGCATGCTTCTCGTCGTTTTGAGCATGTTTCTATTCTTTCTCTCCATCACGCCATTTTGAGGATGTTTCTATTTTTTCTCTCCACCACGCCGTTTTGAGGTGGGGATCTGGAAACTATTAGGAGTCTCTTTATATCATGATCTTTACAAAACTTATTAAAATTATTAGAAGAAAATTCACCTCCTTATTCGTCCTAAGTGATTTTATAAAATAACAACTTTTTTTTTCAACTAATGCTTTAAACTTCTTAAAACAACTAAATACATTGGACTTTTCTTTTAAGAAGTATACTCAAGTCTTTCTACGATAATCATCAATAAAAAGTAGAAAATATGAATTTTTACCAAACAAACATGATTTGATAGTACCACAAACCTTGATATGTATTTCCTATAGGGGTTGATTTACTTTTGATGTAGACTCCTTCAAAAAAATCTTGCGAAATTGCTTGCCCATTAAACATCCTTCATATAATTGATTTGGATGTATAATGGATGGTAGACCCTTCAACATCTCCTTTTGTGCCATCATCTTCAAGCTATCAAAGTTTACATGCCCAAGTCTCATATGACAAAGCCAAGTTTCATTTTTCACATACATATTTAACCATTTAGGCATATCCGTCTCTATGTCTAGCAAGAACATTTTATTCTTTTTTACGACTACCTTTGCAGTCATATGTCCTTTAGTGTTAAGTAATGTCAAAGTATGATCTTTTATCTTAATCTCACACCCCTTCTCCAGCAATTATCCTAAGCTCAGTATGTTGCTTTTCACTATTGGTATATAATAGACATTACCAATAAACGGATGACTTCTATCTTTTAATTTAATCAAAAGCATTCCTTTTCCTTTGATGGCAACCTTTGAATAATTTGCAAAGGTGAAATGACCACTAATTGCTTCATGAAGCTCTATGAATTTATCTGTCTCCACATATGTGGTTACTTGTTCCATTGTCTAGGTACCATATGATCTATTTATTTTGTATTATCTCATTATGCACTAGTAGTAGAGTGGTTTCCTTCTCTTCTTTCTATCATAAAATTTTCATTCTCTTCAACCCTCTTGATTGGATTCCAACAATCCCTAGTATAATGACCTGTCTTTTGATAATCATATTATTTAACTTTTGATTTGTCAAACCTGTTATCAAATCTGGATCTTAGATTACTATTGCTAATTAACTAGTCAACATATTCCCTTTATTCGGTCGACTATTTGATTTGTTAGGGTTGCCTCAATCTCCTTTTCCTCCTTGAAAATATCCAGAACCATCTTGCTTTGAAAAAAGTGCTTGTGCACCACATCCTCTTGAATCTCATTGACTTTTTCATCATAAGCTTGTAATTTTCTCATGAGACCTTGTATTGAAAGAAAATCTATACTTTATAACTCCTCTATCGTGACCACTACATAATGAAACTTTTTTTGCAACGAGTGTAGGATCTTCTCTACCACTTCCATATTTTCTTCATGTCTCTTTATTTGATTATATGTCGTACATGTGCGACATAGAGGAAAAAACATCCAAAAACTTTATCTTAATCTAAAAATAAATTGCAAATGTTAATAAATAAGGGATTCTTGTCTCTTATCAATGGAAAGTTGGAATGTGAGTCGCCACCTAGTATTTTGGATCACTAGAAACCCTGACTAGTATCATAAATCGAGTACAGGGATTGGTTGTGTAAATGGAAGGTATTAGCACTCCAAATACGCCCTACCTAAGGTAAGCTGTATTATTTTATTGTTTGATAAAATCTAAGGTCTGGTAATGTTTTTTAGTTATTGGTTCATCTATGGTTTAAGAAAAGTCCTCCTCGGTAAGGAGATCTTTATCTTATCGAGTAAACCTAGCCCAGCTTGGTCACTAGCCCATGCTAGTGACTAGCCCATCTCCCCCATGCACATGTAATATTTTATGGGTGCATGAATAGTGCGAAAGGTAATTAATTTAACTTCGCATTGTTCATCATCCTGCTTACAGTAACAAAATAAAAAAAAGAAAAAAATAATAATGATGCAGCGTTGATTTCGTTACGTTTTCTTTTCTTCTTTTACATATCAAACATGCATCATCTGATTTTATAGGAACTAAAAAAAATAAAATAACGTATCTGGTTTTGAGAAAACGAAGATGACGGTGATGCTGTGTTGTCTGCCTTACTATGTCCTCTTCCGTTCAGGTTGATTCGTCTGCTCTCCCTTTTGCTTTCTTAATATTTCTCCGCTTTCTCCCCTATTGCTTACATTCTCCTCTCTGTGTCCCTCTTACTTTCTCCTTAATATAAGCTCTCCTATTTTTTTACTCTCCTTCCATCTCGCCTCCCCCTCTGCATTTGATTCTTCTTCTGGCTTTTATAGCCAAAGGATGAGAGTGTTTTTGGTAAGCCAGCATGCATCACAGTGTTGAGGGTTGTCAGCCGCGATACGCTCCCTTGATTTGAAAACGGCTCCATTATTGCTGCCAACATCTCCTTCCTTAATTATCACAGAACACTAGTTGTTACAGATGATGACATGGTGGAAACGACGCCACTTGGTTTCTTTTGATTCAGCCATTGAATTTCTTGCAGTTTTGTAATCAAATCCCCGCCAAAATTCTAATCGGATCCCTTAATGTTAGCGCCTTTTCTAGTTTGATCGTTAGTCTCAGATTGTTTTAATTAAGTTCCTAATTGACCATCAAAATTTAATAATTATGTAATTAAACCCCTGATTTGGCCAAATCAACTCTTTCAAAATTATAATTGGACCCCAGAACTTTAATTTCTTCCAATAAAAGCTTAAATTGACTTAAAAATCAATTTTTCTTGCAATCAAACCCTTTATAAATTCAATTAAACCTTTGGATAAAATTTAATTGAGTTTATAAACATCTGATTTTGAACTTTTCTATCTTTTCTTTAAAAAATTAAAATTTCCTTGTTCCTAGGGCTCATCAGTAAAATATACTATCAAATTTTAACCTTTTACATTTTTGAACCTCCTAAACTAATTTTGACTTTTCTTTAGCATTCCAGTATCCTTTTCTTACTTCTATTATTTTTTTTTCTTTCAAATATATTATTTTTTTGTATTTTCTTGATTTTTATGTGGGAACCAAAGAACAGGTAACAACATTGTATATGACCAATCCTCTTGCAAAGTATTTTGAAATATTCTCTGATTCAAGCATATTTAACTTTTCAAAGTTATCATGTTGTTTTTATAGACATACCTTTTTCAAATTTTCAGCTTTTTAATTTGATTCTTGCAAAACTTCCCATGCTTGCTTAGCGTTGGTTATATTGACCACTATCTCAAAAGTGGCATCATTCAAACATTGATGGATGATTGTTAATGCTAGTTGATCCTTCCTTCATGCCTTTTGCACGACCTCTCTTTGGGCTGAAGTCAATGTTGCTCCATCTATAGGCTTTTCAAAGCCTTTTTCAATCGTCTCCCATACATCTTGAGAACCTAGCCAAGCTTTTACTCAAATATACAAAGTTTGATAGTTGTTCTTTATTAATCTAGGGACATTGAAGTTGAAAGTTTGAATTGACCATGTTAAATAATCAAACCTAAGCTATGATACCACTTGTTGGAAAAGAAGGACAAAGTGTGGTAGCTAATTTATAAGAACAAAGTTAAAGAGCAAGAAGAAGAATGAGATAAATGATATTTTATTAAGAGTTTTTTGAAAAAATACCTTTCTAGCTTTTCTCTATATTTCTCTCAACTTGTGTATTATGCTTAAGATTACAAGCCTATTTATAAACTTCAAGTCATAGACAACCAAAGAATTAAACTATTCAAAAGAAATTCTAATTTAATAAGAAATCTAACATTCTAACTAAACAAGGGTTCTAATAAACTAGTTTATTACAAATCCTTCCTCATCAAGGATTTCTATATTAACTAGGATTTCTTTTCTAGCTAATATTAAATTTTTTATAAATTTTAAATCTTATTAGCCTAAAGCTTATTTAATTTTGAACTTCAACATGGACTTACAGACTCGGCCTCCATGGTTTGCCTCAGTTACTTATTGCTAGGGAATCTGTGAAGAAGGTCCACAACAGACCATGGAATCAACAAAATTGCTAGGGCAGTGTGGTGCTAATGCTATTTGCAGAAGTAGATAAAAAAGTTGCTGTGATTGTCTAAAATGGTTTTTGTCCAATTCATCACAAGCACAATTCGATGTTCAAAATACGTTTGGATACGCCAAATGTGAGAGGAAATTGACCTTAGAGTGCCAAAGAGGAGAAGGGTTCCTAAAGCTTGGAAGAACAAAATTGCCTGATTTGATAGAGTTTCGACTGGTTGAGAGCGTGAATTTTAACGAATGTGAAACAGAATGTTTCAAGAACTGTTCCTGTGCAGCTTACACACATTCGAATACAAGTGGAGCAGGCAATGGCTGTATTATGTGGTTTGGTGATCTAATCGATATCAGAGAGCAATCAAGAACATTGACGGGACAAGATATCTTCATGCGAGTACCCACTTCAGAATTAGGTATGTGCACTTTCTGATTTATGGTTCCACCTACTTCCAATTCAAAAGAAAAATGATACAATGCACAAGCAGGCTAAGTAAACTTGCCTTTAGCGTTTGTCCATGGTTTCGAAATTTGTGACAGATTGAAAAAGAAAATGAAAGAAGCAATGCATAATATGTTTTACATTTGTCATTATGCTTTCATTATACATCTATTTATAAATTTAAAGTTCTAAACAAATAAAAAATTAAATTAAACAAAAAAAAACCTAATCACATCATGAAAAATAATCCTGTAAATTTGACTGTTCAACTATTTTTTAAATCGCAGACCTGTTCTTTTAGTTTAACTGGTCAACTGGTAAATCGATTCAATTATTTCTGTAAACTTATTATTATGTTTTTAATTATAAATTTATTTATAGATTTAAAATTTTTTAAAAAATAAAAAATTAAACTAAATAGAAAAAAACCTAATCACATTAGAAAAAGTAATTTTGCAAACTTAACTAGTAAATTATTTCTCAACGAGATCGATTCTTTTAATTTAATCAGTCAACTGGTTTTTAACCAATAAACTGATTTTTTTTATGTTTTTTTTTTAAATCTAGAAATCTAAACAAATTAGACTTACAGAATTGGTCTGGGTGAACAAAATATGTGAGGAAATTAACTTCCGTTATGCCAAAGAGAAAAGGGGTTTCTTAAGGTTTCCTGGATAAAATTACCCGACCTAGATTTTCCGCTTAAAAAGAATATAACTCTAAAGGAATGTGGGACGGGGTGTATATGAGAAACTGCTCTTGCAATGCTTGCACAGATTTGAATGTCAGTGGAGGCAAAGTCTGTTTAATGTGGTTCCAGGACCTAATTGATATCATGGAGCAACCGAAAATGGTACAAGGAGAGGATATCTACAAGGGAGTGCAAATTTCAGAATTCGGTAAGCTATAAGGAACTAACTCCTTGCATTCCAAAGCTATTTAAAGAGTAGAAGCATAAAACAAATGCAAACCACAAGTAATCTGCTTGATTTTACTTGTCACCTGTCTCCTCTGTTGAAATAGAGTTTTTGACAAGTGAAACCAGAAATTAGCTATAAATAGATAAAAGAAAGAAGAATAATTTCTTTTTACGAATGTTTTTTCCTTTCCATTCTTTTTATAGAATCGTCCGACAGCTCAAATAAGACGAGAAGGCTGAAGATAATTATGGGGGTTTCATTTCCACCAGCTCTGAAGTATTTTTTTGGGCTTGGTATTCTGCACGAGTAGGAAGAAAACATAAAAATTTATGCAACCTTAGTCATTTTCTACTCTTCCAATAGCTTCCTCTGACAGAGGAACATTTTGGGAAAGTAGTTTCTCTCTCTCTGTCTTCAATCTTAATGTCACCTATCCATTCTATAGTCGGGGAAAGCCAGAAGGAGGAAGTAGACGTACGTCTGTTTGAATTGGCGACTATCGCTAATGCCACGAATAATTTCTCTCAAGCTAATGTAATTGGAGAAGGTGGATTTCGTCATGTTTATAAGGTAAACAAGCTTATACATGCACACTAGCAAACATAAACAAGCTATACATGCACACTTGCAAACAGTAAACAAAAGGGATGCCTTGTGAAATTCAAAAGTAGAAAAATAAACATGAATTTTCCTTTTTGAATTTGCAGGGTCAACTTTTATCAGGACAAGAAATAGCAGTGAAGAAGGTGTCAAAGAATTCAAAGAAGGGTGCGGAAGAGTTCAGGAGTGAAGTAGTTTTAATTGCCAAACTCCAACATCGGAATCTTGAAGGGCTCTTGGGAATCTGCATGCAAGTAGAAGAAAGGATGCTGATCTACTAGTATATGGCCAATAAGAGCTTGGATTACTTCATATTTGGTTCGTGCCTGTTGACCCTTATCTTCCATGAGCATATATAATGCTATTCGTGCATCTAAACTAATATGATCATGTGATTTAATAGGGGTGAAATTCCAATCCTCGACCCTTTCTCCGTTTATTTGATCTTAACTCTTAATGCTTCCAAAGCTACAGCGTATATGATTCAGTATCTTACAGGGGTGGAAATGATGTGCAGATCATACTAGAAGCGCATTATTGGGCATGGAAGAGCGTTTCAACGTTGTTTTGGGTATAGCGAGAGGATATCTGTATCTCCATCAAGATTCAAAACTTCAAATTGTTCACAGGGATCTCAAACCCAGCAATATTTTGCTAGACACCTAATTGAATGCTAAATATCTGATTTTGGCTTGGCAAGAATTTCTGGTGACGATCAAGAAGGAAAAACAAAGAGAGAAGTTGGAACATGGTAAGTTCTGTTGTTATACATCTCATGCTTGTTTTGTTGACAAAAATTTACATTTGATTTTTTCGTGCAGTGGCTATATTTCTCGTTAATATGCCATCGATGGCACCTTCTCCGTGAAGTCGGACATTTTTAGCTTGGGCGTGCTTCTGTTAGAGATAGTAAGCGGGAAAAGAAATCGAAAATTTAATCACTCGGATCACAGCCACAATCTCCTAGGACATGTAAGTAGGAAAAGTTTTTATGAGCTCTCCCTCATAATTTCATAATTTCATGTTAAATGATTAAATACATTGTAATGATTCAGGCATGGTTGCTATGGAATGAGGCCAGGGCCTTGGAACTAATGGATACATGTTTCGTAGATTTATGTGTCGAATCTCAAGTACTAAGGTGTATTCAGGTGGGCGTAATGTGTGTCCAAAAGCTCACTGAAGACAGGCCAGCAATGTCATCTGTGATTTTCATGTTGGAAAGTGAGGGAGCTGTCCTGCCTCAACCCAAGCAGCCTGGTTTCTTCATAGAACGAAGTTTTGGTATGGAAGAAGAACATTATACAGAAAATGCACTTTCCATAACTGAGCTTGAAGCTACGTAGATGATTCTTAAGTTATATGTGAAAAATTGTTTCTCTGGAGACTGCTAAAGCTGAACTCAGGATTGTTATTTATATTTTATACAACATATAAGAAATTTAATGATTTATAAATATTAACAATTATTGATTAGAAATTAAATTGAAATGATTAATTAGGTATAATTTAATTATAAATAAGTTTTAGAAATTAAGTACAAGAATGTAATTAATAAAAAAAAATTATATTTCTAAATCTAGAAAAATTAAAATGGGACTTGATTAAATAAAATTTTAAATCTTGAAATAATATGTAATATTATTAAGAGGACAAAATGATATTTTACCATTTATAGAGCTATTAAATTTCTTCTATAAAGAGAATGTTACACCTCATATTTTTTACACATGACATATAGTCCACCTACATAGATAATCAGAGTAGATAAAAGAAAGAATTAACACTCAAGACATCACCATTTTTTTTTCTTTTTAAAAGAATTTTAAGAGATTTCTCACTAGTATTTTATATAAATTACTATTAGAGTTTTGAAAGTTGAAATACTTGTAGTTTGTAATAACTTAATTTTGAAGAAGTTAATCAAATATCATAAAAAAATCTAATTATTAAAACATCTTTGTTTAAACACTAAACAACCTTGATTATTAACATAATTTTTGGAACTCTAAAAAAAACACACTTTAAATGATCTTTTTTGCGTCTAAGAGTTTTGGTAAATCCAATAATAACAACATAGCTTACAACCTACGCACACTACTCCCCTCCTACATATACTCTTGCGCACTTTTCCCCTGCTAGGTACACTTTACTACATCTCTTGTTCCATATATTAATTATTCATCTCCTACATCTACTAACTTAAATGTTGGAGGTTTTGTTATGAAACTTTTTTTTATGAAATATAAAAATATAATAAATTAAAATAAAATAAGTCAGGAAGCTGACAAGTCATATATACACATATATCAAATCAGAAGCAAAAGAAAATATGCTCTCATTCATCTAAAATATAGGGAGATAGCTATCTAGAGAGAAAACAAAAAATATCACATTAGTTAGCTAAGGAACCAAGGATACATCAGATATCAAAGATAACCAACCAAAAAGAATATTAACAAAAAAAAAATCCAATAGCTAATGCAATTTGGAGCTAAAACATAATAGAACCACCAACAGCTACTAAAACACACAAGGGCCATTAATTGAATCCCAACAACAAAAGCAAAATAAACTCAGCCAACATCCAGTCAGGAGTGGTCTGCGACATGTAAATGGAATATTGTACAGAATAAGATTTGAAATCTCCTGAAGACTCTATCAACCCCTAAGTACTTTCTTTCAAATATTCACTTGTGGACATCGATACCCAAGGAAACTCTTTGCATCCGAGCTTTAAGATTACTTTTCCTAAACCTCAGGCCACTATACAAAGTCTTCATGTTCCTGCCAAGCCGCAACCAGGACTTAATTTTCCCTATAAGCAAGATGTCCATTCACATGTAAAAAATAAATGGTCATGCAAATCCTCCTCATGCTGGCAGAATACACAAAGGGGATCATTAAGAAGAAAAGACAACCTATCTCAAGTTTGAAACTTCCTCTGAACTGCCAGCCACAAAATGAAACAGTGCTTTGACAGAGACTACTTTTTCCATACAACTCTTTCACGTGAGACTGGCGAGCTAGATATTTCGTTAAGAAACTTATTTTCATTGGAAAGTGTGCAAGTCACTCTATCAACCTATCAATTAGTGGCCAAGTCTAGTCATTTTATCAAACTATCAACAAGTTATCGAATGGCTTAAATCCAATTTGAGGTTTCTCTTGCTTTAATAATCATGAAGAAATGAGAAAAAAAAATTGATTAAAAAAATAAAAAAATAACAAAAAAACCGAACTGAGAAAAAAATTGAAAAATTTAATTAGAAAATCAAAAAACAAATTAGGTTTAGTTTGATTTCTGTTTAAGATTTTTGAAATCGATTGAACCGAACCAAATCTTCATGAACAAATATAAAATATGTTTTTTTTTTAATATGATTTCATGATAAAAATCAACCCTTATGAATATGTTTCTTATAAACTATTTTTTTATAATATAAAAGATGTTTGAATAAGTTCAGATCTTCTTCAACATTTTTATTTTATTTTTGTGATTATATTTATATATCTACAATTATCTTATCCATTTTCTGAATTTATTTTTATTTTCCCTTTTTTTCTATAAAAATATAATGAATTTGGCCATATAAAGCCCAAAAAAACCCCCAACAAACTCACTAAAGAAACCAATAGGTCTTGATTATTCTCTTTAAAATCTTGAACCGACCTCATTTAAACAAGTTTCTAGTTTAGTCGAGTTATATATATATATATATATTTCGGTTGTGTTTTTTTTTTTAATCAAAATCTAAACATAAATGAAAATACTCACCTTTAAAATCATGCATTATGAGCTTTCATGCCTGGTAGCAAGGTTGATGCCTGTGAATCACATGAGATCAAAATACACTTATGGAAAGATGATGAATTAATTAATTATTGGACTTTTCTTTTTGGAAATTTAGGTGTCGTATAATTCTAGAAACCTGACTATAACAGGTTCGCTATCAATGTGTATGGTCCCTAGCAGCATGAACAAAAATGTCTTCAATGATGTTAACAATTCTTAATTATTTCAAAGCCTGTTAAGGAATCCCAGGTATTTTAAATCATGTTGACTGATAGAACAAGTAAATCTTTAGCCCTGGAAAATGGTAAGGGTATTGATTGGCAAACTACAATTCCTCCGAGAAAATTTGAAATATTAATTATTAAGTACTTGGGTCAACTCTAACTACAAAGATGCTTTCTATATCCTTTCTTACCTGACCTCATTGTGAAGCCAGTTAAGCATTGTTGATAAAGTCAACAATGTTAGGCATCAATTGGTGCTGCAAATTCAACAATGTTGGGCACCAATTCGGTACCACTTGCAGCACCAATTGGTGCCCCTTGTCTTATGCATGGATGCTTCCCTATAAATAGGCAAAGCATCCAAGCCTTAATACACACATAAGAAAGAAATAAGAGAGGAGGATTAGAGTAAGAGAGGGAAAGTAATCCTATAAAATTATGAGGTATTTGTGAGAGAGTAAGTGAGGTGTTTTCTTCTATTATTAGAGAGATTTTAGTTGTTTTCCTATTAGTAGAGAGATGTTGTAATTCTCATATTATTTAGTAAAATCCTTCTATACTTGCCAATTGTTGTAGCCTAATTTAGGTGAACCACGTAAATTCTTGTGTCTCATTTTTCATTTTATTCTATCCTTTACCTTTTATCTTGTCGGGTTTGCATGTCAATATCCTAATAGTGGTATCAGAGCCTTCTAGTTAGTGTTGTTAATACACAAAAGTTTTTTGTGTATACGGTTACTATTTATGTCTACAACACTATTCACCTTTACGACACTATTTATCTATACGGTACTATTCACACATGTTACTGTTGGTGTATATACAAAGTCAATGCGGTGATTAAATACAATCTAAAAAGTTCTGTCTAAGGAGATTGGGTTTTAAGCGGGACTGTTTGTGACCCCTCCAATCTTTCTTACGAACTTACTTAGTGAAGTATTATTCACACGATATTATTTCTGTATACGTTGCAGATCAATGAAACAGTGATAGCTAAATAGATCTCGGTGAATACAATGACAGCAAAGTATGAGATTGAGAGGTTTAATGGGAGCAATTTCTCACTATGAAAGTGCCAAGCATTTGTTGTACCAAGTGTTATACAATATAAATTAAGATTAGTCATTTAACAAGCAAAGTATTAAAGAGGGAACAAGATAATAAATACAAAACATGTTAGTATCAAACATTAAAGTCCATATTAAGTTTACACTATACTTATTCTTATACCATTAGTGTAACCTTTTCACCTTGACATAATAAACTTAGCTAAACATAATAAAAAAAAGAAAAATAAATAAACAAAATATGAACATAAATAAGATAAGAGTTAACTAAGTAAATGAAAGGAAATGAAAGGCATAAACTTGATATTAATGAAAGCAAAGCATAAACATTACAAAAAATACAAAGAGAGAAAGCAAGAGCATGATCTTGATCTAGAAACCAAGATGCCTAAATGCATGGCAAATGCCTCCTTTTATAAGCCAAAATTGGAAACTATTGATTTGATGACTAATTGATGAGTGGGTGACCAACTCTTGACTTGGTGACAATCTTTATCTTCTCTTGTCTACCCAAAACGTCATTGATAACGTCAAAATTGGAGCCACTTGAAAACATACAAGTTGTAGGAAATTGTCTCAGCTTTCTTGTGTAAAAACTTCAGCTCATTTGGACTTCTAGAACTCCAGATATGGGTCAAATACTGAACAGTGCTCGGGTTGGAAGACAGATTCGGGCTTCTTTGTTGTTGCTATAATTTGGACTTGAAAATGGCCTTTTTAGATTTGTGCTCCATATGAAAGTTGTAGGCCTATGTCTTACCTTTCCATCCATATAAAGTAGACCTAAATATGAGATATACAGCTCTAGATATGACCCAATTACCTAAATTGTAGGCCTATATCTGGTACTGCATGGTTCCACCGGAAGGTTTGGATTGCACCAACATCTCTTTTCTAAGTTTGGCCATCTCTTTGTCCTTTTAATTTCAGTTCTTAAGTTCATCAATCAATCCTTTCATTTATGTGATAGGCCTGCATTTAAAATGAACATTTACCATAAATTAAATGTATCTTATATTATTAGATACGTTATTATAAAACATGCTTTAGTTAAGGTATTATTGATACTTCAAGTGCAAAATGATGATATAAAACCTTGATAAAAATGCACTTTTAAATACTAATCAGTGGGCATGTAGGACGTCAGTTCTTCACTGGGTTTTTACCAGTGGATTCGTCTCATCTTCTTCTACATGATGGCATGTTCAAAAACGCGTTTTGAGAACTTTGAGTTTTGATCAAACTCTCTCTTTTTCAAGAACAAGCTTTGATATCAGTTATTGGGACATTCAAGCAATCAAACACACATAAATTTACGTGGTTCGGTAACTTGCCTACTCTACGAAGCTACTGATTTGTATTAATCACTCAAAGAAATAATACAAATAAAATGGAGGAGAAAACTCTTCTCAACTCAACTCTACACTCAAGCTCTTTTTACTGCTCTTTCTCTCTCGTTTTTCTCTCTTTATGTTTTCACCCTACATGACAGCTCTTCACTGAGCATGTATTTATATAAAGTTAGAAGTAAAGGGCATAAATCATGCCATGAATTATGTCCACTGTTTGCCTCCACTTGTGCTAAGTGGAGATTATATATTCTTACTAAACACATAGTAAAGGTGGAGCATTGCTTGTATCTATATTGCTAACACATGGTGGTTAACGAGATATTTTCTCTTCCTCGACTTCTTGGATTCCAATCTTGAGGCCAGCAAGTTGACGTGGGGGTGGCGCCCCAGCGAAGGGATGTAGTCTTTGGCTAAGGCTGGTGGGGTGGGGCAAATACAAACAAATAAATGAAGTCACTTCTTCACTGTGATTATATGCGTGATTATATGCATATAGAGTTAAAAATCTTTTCTCTGAAATAGTTGATCTGCCAAGGCCTAATGAATCCCCAACTATTTAGCAAACATGAAAACCAGCCACCTGCAGAATTACGAAGATGAAGATCAGAGGAAAGAAGACATGGAGTTGCCAAAATTTGATCTTAGCACACTAGCAAATGCCACCGATAACTTTTCAAGCCGGAATAAGCTGGGAGAAGGTGGTTTTGGATCTGTGTACAAGGTAAAAGTTACAGCCTCTTCGAGTTCTAAGTGCAGTCATTCATAGCAGGTTGTAGTAACTTTGTTATGATGATTTGCAGGGAACGTTGATAGAAGGGCAAGAATTAGCAGTGAAGAGGCTCTTAAAGAATTCAGGACAAGTACTTACAGAGTTCAAAAATGAAGTCATATTGATTGCTAAACTCCAGCATCGCAATCTTGTAAAGCTTTTTGGTTACTGTATTGAGGGAGATGAAAGAACATTAATTTATGAATACATGCCGAATAAAAGGCTGGACTACATTTTCGGTCTGTTCTACTATAAACTTGGATATTTAATTATTCTCTTGGAATTACATTTTTTCTTGTAAATTTAATACAACATCGAACTAGCATTGTAAAGGGATTGATCAGATAGAAAAACTAGAAATTCATCAGATTGGCGCATTTGGATCAATATTGTAGGCGGAATTGCTAGAGGGCTTCTTTATCTTCATCAAGACTCTAGGTTGAGTATTATCCATAGGTGTCTCAAGGCCAGCAATGTGCTACTAGATAATGGTATGAACCCGAAAATTTCAGATTTTGGTATGGCCAGAACATTTGGTGGAGATCAAACAGAGGCCAACACAAACAAAATTGTGGGAACATAGTGAGTATACGCAGACATTATTTTTTTCTGCAGATATCTTATTCTGTGCTGATATAAACACCTCTTTTTGTCACCAAATGTAAAACAGGAAATGCTAATTTGCACTTTACTTCCTGTTTTTCTTTGTTCTTTTTCAGTGGCTATATGTCTCCTGAATACGCAGTTGATGGGCTCTTCTCAGTTAAATCAGACGTCTTCAGCTTCGGTGTTTTAGTACTTGAGATAGTCAGTGGAAAGAAAAACAGAGGTTTTAACCATCCTGATCATCACCACAACCTCCTTGGACATGTAAGTTACAATAAATGAAGTTCAGAAAAAACCGAAGAAGAAGCTTGAAGTGTCTAAGGTCAGTCTAACAAACTGGTTTTGATGTTTTGCAGGCATGGAGAGTATGGAATGAAGGGAGACCTCTGGAGCTAATCAATGAACCAGAACAAGATTCTTGTACTTTATCTGAAATTTTAAGATGCATTCATGTGGGTCTTTTATGTGTTCAGAAACGACCTGAAGATAGGCCAAACATGTCATCTGTGATTGTAATGTTGAGCAGTGGGATTTCGTTGCCTCAACCAAAGCAACCAGGTTTTTTCACAGAAAGGAATCTACCTGAAGGAGAGTCTTCATCAAGCAACCAAAAATCATTTTGCACAAATGAAATCACTGTTTCATTTCTGGGACCACGGTAGAAGATCATCGCTTGCTAGACTAATGGAAATGTTTCTTGTGCAAACATCTTTTATTGAACTGAGAAATGTTTTAGCAAGATCTGTGTATTAGAGTGTACCCTAGAGATGTTTTTCTGTCTAAATTCCTAGTTTGATATCATTTCTATTTTCTATTTTCTTTTTCAGATTTTCTTGTGCAAACTGTTTGATTTCATTCCTTTGGTTGAAAACCACTTTATTTGTTTCCTGAAATTAATAGGTTCCTGCATTGCATTTGCAGTCTGGCAGGAAAAAGTGCAGTAAAATTAGATTCTTAGTCTATATTTGGGATAGTGTTCTAGCAGGAACTTTTTTTAAAAATTATTATTTTTAGATCATTTTGAAAACCACTTTATTTGTTTCCTGAAATTAATAGGTTCTGGATTGCATTTGCAGTCATAATTTCTGGTTGGAAAAAATGAAGTAAAATTAGATTTTTAGTCTACATTTCGGATAGTGTTATAACTTGAATTTTTTTAAAAATTATTATTTTTTAATCATCATAAAAACTACTTTATTTGTTTCCTGAAATTAACAAGTTCCTGATTGCATTTGTAGTCGTAATTAATTATTTTTTTAGTATTTTTAAATTATTTTGACAAACTAATATAAAAAATAAATATAAAAATATTATTTTAATATATTAAAAACAAAAACTCTTTAAAACAATAATGTAACTGTCTCGGACATAACCTTTAAAGTGTTCAAAGGCCTCATTCCATAGCATGGCACAAGTCTTATTTGGTGCATGAACTGTACGGCAGTAAGATATTAGGTTTTCAAAAGACTTCAGAATTGAAGGCCCGCCTAGTTGGAAAGGTGCGTTGGGACTGTTATTTGATTAGGACCACCCCCTCCAGTTAATTTTCCATGTTTCCTTCAGAGGAGGGAAAACAAAAAAATCTAAAGAACAAAGAAAATGAAAAAAAAGATTTAAAAATAAATTTTTTATATTAAATTTTATGTAAATTGACGTGTCAACCAATAAGTGATAGCTATGAATCTCGTCAATTTTAAATGATTGGTTCCTATGAAAAAAAATAACTGTCATGTATGTTTGTACGAAGAATTTATATTTTTTTATACAGCATTACTAATTTTTTTTATATCTCTACATAGAAATAATAAATTTTTTTTTAATTGAGCAAATAGTGTAGGTTGGCCATCCACCAAAAAAGTTATTAATAGATTAATTGAGTAATTTCGGTAGTTATGTAGTCCATAGAGTACAATAAAATCTCTACATCCATAACCCTAATCATTGCTTGCAGGAAGAAAATGTCAAAGCAAAGACTATGCAGACTATGCTACAAGCCTATGGTCGGCTGCAGACACCGACTTTTTAATTATGCTAGCAAGCAATAGAAAAGTATTATACTATCCATGACTTAACTAATGGAATCGTTGCCTTTGTACCTCCATCGCTAATCTTCATTGTCACTGTTAACTAGTTCTTCCTCGATTGATATTTGTCTCATCATCAGAAATATTTATCTCCTTGTAAAATATATATGCCTAAGAACCTACCATCATGTAAAATAAAACGGTATGAACTTGAGAGGTCAGTTAAGCTATATATATATATATATATGCATGTATGTATATTGTAGGTAGGCATGGTTTGCTGATGTTATATTATGAGAAAAATAATTAATCATGAGGTTCATGACGGGTAGCAACCGCGATTATCATCGTCCTTAATTTGTTAAGCAACAGAAGTCATCCCATGGAATTAATACAAGAGGAAAACTTGTTTTTTATATCAACTCTTGTATTGGCTGTCTCGTGTCTCCGCTACCAAGTCTAGAATTTCAGCTTGAGGTATCGGGTCAATAAGGAAACCTGGTACAAGAAGTTTGAATTCAACATATATAATAGTCAATGTAAGATTATATGCTTCGTTGACATTACAAGGAAGAGTAATATATTTCTAACATATTGATGGTTAAGTCAATCTATGGGGCGCAGAAACCGTGTTTTTGTCATGCATTTTTCAACATAATGATTTTAGTGTTCATGATTAGGCCAGGTTTAGCTGTTTCTTAAAGGGAAAAGGTATTATATTGCAAGTTGTGTAAAATACAATAGGATATTTCTAGGTGAAAGCGTAGCTGCTCTCTGTCCTAGTCCTTATGTGTAAATAGACAAGGTTGGAGCAAAATGAACAAACTTTCTGGGAAAATCTATGGAAAGATTTAAAGTTGTCTTTGTTTTCATCTTTCTTTTGATTTCCCCTGTAAGAATCTCTGCCATATCGGCGACTCTTACCCCTGGTCAGTCGATAAGAGATGGAGAAACTTTGGTTTCAGCTGAGGGAAATTTTGAACTGGGATTTTTTAGCCCAGGTAGTTCAAAAAATAGATACCTGGGGATATGGTACAAAAAAACATCCCCTGGAACTTCTGTATGGGTGGCCAACAGAGAAAAACCAATCGTGGATCGGCTAGGAGTGTTAAATGTAACTGCTCAAGGAGTTCTCGTGCTGTTCAATAGTACTAATTATGCTGTTTGGTCATCTAATGTCTCAAGAACTGCCCTGAACCCTGTTGTACAGCTCTTGGATTCGGGAAATCTTGCTGTAAAAGATGGGAATGACAACAATCCGGATAACTTTTTGTGGCAGAGTTTTGATTATCCGAGTGAAACCTTACTTCCAGGGATGAAGTGGGGAAAAAATTTGGTGACTGGTCTTGATAGGTATATATCACCTTGGAAGAGTTCAGATGATCCTGCTCGAGGTGATTTTGCATTTCGGTTGGATCCTCGTGGATATAACCAAATGCTGCTTACGAGGGGGCTTACAATTCTGTTTAGAACCGGTACATGGAATGGTTTCCGTTGGGGGGGAGTCCCTGACACGGTATCGAATACTGTGTACACAGAACAATTTGTTTCAACTCCCAATGAGTCCTATTACAGGTTTGATCTTCTAAACAGTTCAATTCCATCAAGGTTGGTGATAAGTCCAGCAGGCATACCACAGCGCCTCACATGGATACCTCAAACGAATCTTTGGGCACCTTACTCTGTAGTGCAGATCGATCAGTGTGACACTTATAGCTTGTGTGGTGTTAATGGTATCTGCAGCATCAATGACCAAGCTGTTTGTTCATGCTTGGAAAGTTTCGTACCCAAGACTCCTGACAGATGGAACAGTCAAGATTGGTCTGGTGGCTGTGTTAGACGAACTCAATTAGGTTGTAATAATGGAGATGGATTTCTGAAGCACACTGGTGTCAAATTGCCAGACATGTCTGATTCCTGGGTGAATACTAGCATGAGCCTAAATGAATGTGCGAATATGTGCCTTTCAAACTGTTCGTGTGTGGCCTACTCAAATTCAGATATTAGAGGAGGAGGAAGTGGCTGCTACCTTTGGTTCAGTGAGCTCAAGGACACTAAACAACTACCGCAGGGTGGGGAAGATCTCTACATACGAATGGCTGCTTCAGAACTACGTATGTTTCCTTCCTTCTTCATGTTTTAGTTTTTTCTTCTTTTGCTTCATTTTCTTCTTTCGAAGTACTTATGATGTGAATATCTGAAACTAATTATAAATGATGTAGAATGAGATGAATTTTGCAAGTTCAGAGTCATCCAGTGACACAGCTTATATTCGAACTTGTCAGGCTGTCTACTTACTAGTCTTCCCAATCTTTCAGGTAGTTATGAAAAGAAAAGAAGTTCGAGCAGGAGGAAGCTTAGGAGAATCATTGTTGGCATATTAATTCCTTCTGTGGTCGTGTTTCTACTAGGATTGATCCTGTACATGAGGAGAAAGAATACTAGAAGACAAGGTATAATAGCTCCATAAAAAAAATGCTGTTAATTTTGCTGTTGTATTAAACAGAATTAGTATGCAAACAAGGATTGAATGAGATCAGATGTCAATCAGAAAACAAAATCAGTTGTTGCTTTAAATATTTTTGTTTCAAATAATGTCTGTTAATGGCTAACTAATCATGAACTATTTAGCCTTCACCCCAAGCATCCGCATTGAGAATTACAAGGATGAAAGCGATAGGAAGGATGGCATGGAGTTACCGGCATTCGATTTTACCACTATAGAATACGCCACAGATTACTTTTCATTCAATAACAAACTGGGAGAAGGTGGTTTTGGATCTGTATACAAGGTAAAATTGCAATATTCTGCTAATACAAGTTAATTCACGAGAGGGTTTATTGACTTTTGCTGATCATTCAGGGAACATTGAGTGATGGACAAGAAATAGCGGTGAAAAGGCTTTCAAAGGATTCTGGACAAGGACTAACAGAGTTCAAAAATGAAGTTATATTGATAGCAAAACTTCAGCACCGCAACCTTGTCAAGCTTCTTGGTTGTTGCATTGAAGGAAATGAAAGAATGTTGATCTATGAGTACATGCCTAATAAAAGCTTGGACAACTTTATATTCGGTTTGTTCTGCTATAAACATCTCGATATATTTGTTTCTTATCCTAGGATTACATTTTCAAGAAGTCATGATTTGACTAACTTTGCAGAGGAATTTTTCAGATCAAACAAATACAAACATACTTGATTGGCAAACACGCCTCAACATAATTGGCGGCATTGCCAGAGGGCTTCTTTATCTTCACCAAGACTCTAGATTGAGGATTATACATAGGGATCTCAAGGCCAGCAATGTGCTTCTAGATGATTCTATGAACCCAAAAATATCAGACTTCGGCATGGCCAGAACATTCGGGGGAGATCAAATAGAGGCAAATACTAGTAGGATTGTTGGAACATAGTATGTGTACTGGGACTTCGTTACTTAATTCTTCAGTCTTCCTTTTCATTTCGGCAAAATTTTCCAAATCCAAGAAAGAAAATGAAGTGTAATTTTACTTTTCAATTTTGTTTTCAGTGGCTATATGTCTCCCGAGTATGCGGTCGATGGGCTCTTCTCAATCAAATCTGATGTCTTTAGCTTTGGCGTTTTAGTACTTGAGATAGTGAGTGCGAAGAAAAACAGAGGATTTTTCCACCCTGATCACAGCCATAACCTTCTTGGACATGTAAGTATAAAGAATGACACGCATGCAAGATGTAAAGCTGCATTTCCTCGTCTGCTAAGACCTCAACATACATAATGGCGTAGTACTCTAGAATGAATGGGGTTAAATTTTTGTAGTTTTGATTGCTTTTTCTTGCAATCTCATGAGCTTTACTTTGTTGCCGAATTGGCTCAATTCCATCTATAAGAACTTATTCTTCGGAATTCTATATGTGCAGGCATGGAAACTTTGGAATGAAGGCAGGCCACTGGAGCTCATGAATAAAAAGATTGATGACTCTTCCTCTTTGTCTGAAGTTATAAGATGCATTCAGGTCGGTCTTCTATGCGTGCAACAACGACCTGAAGACAGGCCAAGCATGTCAACTGTGGTTGTAATGTTGAGCAGTGAGATCTCATTGCCCCAGCCAAAACAGCCTGGTTTTTACACAGAGAGAAGTTTCTCTGAACAAGAAACCTCATCAAGTAGTATAAGATCAGCTTTTAGGAATAACATCAGCTTTACAGTGTTTGAACCGCGGTAGAACATCCACTTGACAAAAGAAGGGTGTCGGATAAGAACACATCCTTTCCTGTAATGATCTTTACCAAAATACTGAATGTATCTAATTTCTCTTTTCCATCAGTAAATTTTGAGGTTTTTCTCATCATCTTCCTGAAACATTTTAATTGTTATGATCAAACAACTCGTTCTATTTAATGCCGGTGTTAAGGACCTGGGGTTGGGGCATGGCAATTGGATCTGAGGCTCCGTTTCTTCTACATATAGATAGAAGTTAAAACCGCAGTTCTCTCTCTCTCTCTCTCTCTCTCTCTCTCTCTCTCTCTCTCTCTCTCTCTCTCTCTCTCTCTCTCTCTCTCTCTCTCTCTCTCTCTCTCTCTTACTATTTTGAAATTTTTGTTATATTCATTTGCTGATTGTTGGCGTCAGTTGACTTTGAAAAAATTCTGAGCATGCATCTTATTTTAAGCATATGAAAAGTAATGAGATATTCCTCGACTTTAAAATGATTTCTCCCTTGATGTCCAAGCAATCCCACAAAGCAACTACCTAACACCAAATTCCATGTTGATTTAATGAACCAAATTGACCACAAAACATTCTAGATTTTTTAATTAGTCAATATCTGGGGTTTAATCATCTTAATACATGCATTTCGTCTTTAATAATTTTTTTACTGTTTTTATCAAAATAATAATCTAAAGGACTTCGAATTCCTGATGGCTGCACGTTTCCTTCCAACTTTTAATAGGCATTCAGGGCAGCAAACTTAAAATAATACGAGGTTAATAAATGCAATGCAAGAGTATTGAAGTCTAACACTGGAGGCAAAAAAAAATCTAATGCAATTTAACTTTTTCTAGAGAGATGAGATGAAAATTCAGAAATTATGTGGGAAGAAAGACTTGGCTATAGATGTGTATATATATATAGCCAAGTGAGTTTAATAATAGTGTTAGCCATTGCATGATACTTAGCTTTTGTGCTCGAGTAAGACATTGTGTGTTGTTTCTTTGTGTTGAAGTTTGCTTCAAGGTTGTTGTTAAAGACTGTTTATTTTTGTTTTTTGTTTTAATTTTCTGCAATAATAAAGAGTTGTTCTAGTCTCTAAAAGATTGTTAATGTATTAGTTTGTTAACAGACCATGGCATGATACATTGCTATAAGTTAGCATTTATTTTATTTCTATATAAATGTAAAGATTGTTGTGACTATCAAGTGATCTATTCCTTTCATTCTTAATAAAAAAATAAGTAGCAATAAGTTGTTGGTTTAATTCACTTTTACGTTCTCTCTCCATTTAAACATTCAAACACTTAAAACACTTTCAATTGATATTAGAGCGATTTTCTTAAGGGACCTATAATAGAGACTGAAGCAAGTTTTTCTCACATCTATTCTCCTATCTTTAATGGAGAAAACTATCTATCAACTCTGGCAGTGAGAATGAAGACGTATTTGAAGGCTTTAGATTTATAGGAAGCTATGGAAGAAGATTATAAAGTTCATTCGCTGCAAAATAATCCAACTATGGCTTAGGTCAAAAATAACAAAGAGAGAAAAATAAGGAAATCAAAAGCAAAAGCATGTCTGTTTGCTGCTGTTTCAACAACCATTTTCACTAGAATTATGTCTCTTAAATCAGCGAAAGATGTTTGGGATTATTTGAAGAAAGAATATGCAAGAGATGAAAGAATTCATGAAATGCAAAGTCTCAACTTGATACGAGAGTTTGAGCTGTAGAGAATGAAGGAATCTGAAACTATAAAAGAATACTCAGATAGATTGTTTGGAATTGTAAACAGAGTCAGGTTGCTGGGAACATCATTTACAGACTTTAGGATTGTTGAAAAAATTATGGTTACGGTACCAGAAAAATATGAAGCTTCAATTACTACATTCGAGAATATAAAAGATTTGTCAAACATTATATTGGCAGAACTTTTAAAAGCTTTACAAGCTTAGGAGCAAAGAAGACTTATGAGGCAAGATTGTGTTATAGAAGGTGCTTTACAATCCAAGTATCCTAATTCTGATAAGAAGAAGTTCTTCAGAAAAACCAGGCTTCAAGCAACAGCAAGACTACTGCTAGTCAATTTCAGAGCAAAGGAAAATTTCTTAAGAGAAATTTTTCACCATGTCAACACTGCAACAAGTTAGGTCATCCACCATACAAGTGCTGGAAGAGACCTAATGTAAGGTGTAGCAAATGTAACCAAATGGGACATGAAGCAATTATCTGCAGGACAAAACCTCAGAAACAAGAAGAAGATTCACAAGTCCCTAGTTAAGATGATGAAGATCAAATGTTTGTAACCATGTGTTTTTCAGTTCAAACCTCCTCAGATCAATAGCTGATTGATAATGGTTGCACAAACCATGACTTTTGATAAAAGTCTTTTTAGAACTTTGCAATCTACTGAAGTTGCTAAAGTTAGAATTGACAATGGTGACTGTATAGCAGCTAAAAGAAAAGGGACAATTGCCATCACAACAAACTCAAGTACAAAAACAATTTCTGATGTTCGCTATGTACCGGATATAGATAAGAATTTGTTAAGGTTGGCAATTAATAGAGAAAGGTATGAAAGTGATTTTTGAAAATCAATCTTGCTATATCTTTAATGTTGTTGGATATAAAATATTGAAAGCCAGGATGAGAGGCAAAAGTTTTTCATTTCTACCATTTGAGGAGGAGCACACAGCTTTTTCAACAAAGCTAAATGACATAGAAGTATAGCATAAGAGGTTGGGACACTGTCATCAAGAACAAATGCTCGATATAAAGAAGCATGATGTTGTAAAAGGTGTGCCTCCATTCACTAATCCCTTACAAAATTGTAATGCTTGTTAGTTTGGTAAGCAAAACAGGAAATCATTTCCAAAATCAACGTGGAGGTCTACACAGAAGCTTTAATTAATTCATACTGATATTTTCGATCCTCTAAGCACTCCTTCACTAAAAGGTAGTCGATATTACATTCTTTTTATTGATGATTTCGCTATAATGTGTTGGATTTTCTTTATAAAATTCAAGTAGAAGTTGCTCGGATTTTTTGAAGATTTAAGAAGAATGTGGAGAATCAAAGCTGCTGTAGAATTCAAGCCATTCGTTTAGACAATGATAAAGAATATATTTCATCAGAATTCAATCTCTACTGTGAAGATGCTAGCATTGAACATCAACTCATTGTGCCTTACACTTCATAACAAAATGGAGTCAGTGAGAGGAGAAACCGATACATTATAGAGATGGTTAGATGCATGCTATATGAAAAGAATTTGCCAAAAATGTTTTGGGCATAAACAACTAACACAGTCGTTTTTCTTTAAAACCAACTTCCAACAAAATTGTTGGAAGAAAAAACACCTTTTGAAGTTTGGTATAATTACAAACCTTCACTAAGCTTTTTTAAAATCTTTAGAACTATATGTTTTGTTCATGTTCCATAGATCGAGAGGGAAAAGTTTGACAAGAAGGCCATGCCAGGTATCTTTGTTGGCTATCGCGGGGGTGCGAGCTGTCGACGACAGAGGTTCCTTGTCGTGCCTCCTGTGTGAGGTGTTGTGTTAGGAAGGGTTTTTGAATTTAATCATAGAATTATGATTAATGTTTAGGAGTTTCCACCTAGTATTATGGTAACTAGGAACATATGGTTTGCGAGAGTCTGGGTAAGGGACTGGTTGTGCAAGGGAAAAACACATCACCCCCAGTGCACCCTACCAAAGGTAAGCTGCATTGTTGTTTGATTATTTTTTCTAAGTTGGGTTTCTATTCGTAGGTTTTTTTCTAAGGCTTAAGGCATATCTCTCTTCATGAGAGAGTCTCTACCTTATCAGGTTAAATCCTAACCGTTTTAAAGTCTAAATTTTAGTATCATATTTATTTACATCTTGTATCTTTAATACCTGAGGATGTCCTTTATCGTGTAATGTTACACCTTACAAATATTAAAATCTATATTTGGACCCTAAAAAAATAAAAAATAAAAAAATTGAAAAAAGGTTTTTGATATTTTGGCGGAACCCTAATGGATGATCATAAACTCATTAAGATATCATTTTTTTGGATTTTTAAAACATGAGAAAGATGCAATCTTATAATGAAAATATACTTGAAATTTTTTTAGGATTTGGCCGTATGCATTAAAACAAAATATTTTATTTTTTTTTGTTTTTTTGAAAAGGAAAATTGATTTAAAAGTTTTTGAGATTTTTTTGAAAATGTTTTGAAATTTTTTTTCCAAATATTTCAAAGAAAATCAAGTATTTTAATACCAGATTTGTATTTTACAGTGTAAATATACAACCCGATATTATAAAAAATTGGTAGAAAAATATTTGAGAAAATAAAAAAAATTAAATGATTTTTGAATTGTTTTTAAGAATATATATATATATTAAATAAATAAATATTATTAAGACATGTGGGTTGGGCCAAGCTCAGTCCCAGAAGAGGTGGGTCAACATCGGCCCAAAATGGTTGGGCCGATCTCGGTCTAGAATATTTTTCTTTTTTAGTTTTTTTGGCTGGACTAGACCCAACCCAGACACTTGGGCTAGGCCAACACTAGCCCGGCCTAGAGGTAAATGTTAATTATTTGCAGAACGTGAATGGTGGTTCACGTTCTCTATGCAACCAAAATGGTTACAGAAAATGGAGGTTGGCGGAGGAGAGACTCACTCGAAGCACGAGTCTTGGCCGTGATCAAGAGGCTTAGCTGGTGGTTCTGGCAGCATTTCTGTAATGAGCGGTGGCTAGAGTCGTCCATAGGGAGAAGATGAAGACTTCTGTAGAAGTGAAAGAGAGGAAGAAACGGTGGCTGTTTCAGGTGTAGGGGTGGTCGGCTTATGATTAGGCTAGCAACCTGTGGTGGAGCTAGTGGTGGAGAAGCTGGTAGTGGCTGGAACGGTGAAGAGAGAGAGGGAGAGAACGAGAGATGGCAGAAAAAGAAGAAAAACAGGGGAGGTGGCTGGTTTTTGAACGACTTTGGACCCTATTTTTTCCCTCCCTCAGGCCATGAAATGCAGCCCTATTTATAGGAGGTGGAAGAGGAACATTTTATCTTTAATGGTGTGAAATCATGGCCTTTGGTTTGTTTGGTAAGCATCCCAACCGTTGGTTTAAAGTGTGCACCTTAAACTGCCAAATTTGACAGTCCAAGGCTGCTCGAGTTGGCTATTTCAGACCAGTCACCGGAGCAGTTTTCATGTTAATAGGACTGAACAGATAATACTCGGGGATATAAGGATTTTAGGTGGCCATTTTGGTGCATGTGTTGTCAATTTTGAAGCACATACGAGGTATTAAATGCACCTGCAACACTGCTACCTAGGCAGTGTTTATGGGGAAGATGATGAATAGTGACCAGATAACGCATCGCCTGGTCTCTTTTTTCTTTTCTTTTTATTCTTTTTAATGACAAACGGAGCCTTTTTGGGTTAATAAAGGAGTTTTGACTAATTTTGAATTTAGTCCGCATTCTTTTAAATTATTTCAATTTAACCCCTAATTAACACTAAACATTTGATTTAATGCAATTAGGCCCTTGCAGTACTTCAATTGGAACCCTAAGTTTGCGCGCTTTTTACAGTGTAGTCCTTGTTCTCAGATTTATGCAATTTCACCCCTAATTGACCGTTACACTTTCAGTTTCTTCAATTTGACTCCCAGATTTTTTCAATTAAACCCCTATAGTTTGTCGCCTTTTGCAGATTGGTCCTTGGCTATGAATTTTATCAATTTAACCCCTAATTGACCCCAAAACTTCAATTTTCTTACAATTTGACCCCTAATTTCAATCAATTAACTTGGTAAAAATTAAATTTACTCTTTTCAAATTCTAATCTTCTCAATTAAGCCCAAATTAGGCTCTCAAACTTAAGTTTTCACCAATTAAGCACCAAATAAAATTAATTTGACCCATTAAAGTATAATTAAGTCCTTGCACTTAATTAAATCCTTTAATTGGAACCAAATTAATTCTTAAACATAATTAAAATTTAATTTGGCCCATGATTAAATCAAATTGGCTTATTAAAAATTTAATTATGTCATTGGACTTAATTTTTATGCAAATTCGTCCAATAATCATTTAGTTTAACCTTGAATTTGTATTTTTTTCTCTATTTTTTGGCATAATAGGGTACAATTAGACCTTGAATTTTTTTCAGAATTACAACTTGACTTCCCGGTTTGCTTTTTACACATAACCAACCTTTATTATTATTTTTGATTTTTTATTAAAAAAATTGATTTTTTGAAAATAACCTAGAATTGGGTTATGATAGTTGTCCCCCTCTTTACAATGCTTACGATAGAAAGTCTCATAAGAGACATTAGGTAGTAAGCATTGTAAAGAAGAAGAAAAAAAAAGAATGAAAAATGATAGACTCATCATATTGAGAAATGATGAATCATTTGAAGGACTAGAAAGCGCACTCAGAGTAAAAACTTGAAGATTTTTCTTTTGAAAATTCAAAGATTATGAAGTGGTCGAATTGTCATGGGTGACCTTCCTAGAAAAAATTGAATTTTTTTTTTTTGAGGTGGTCTGATTGTAATAGGTGGTCTACCTAGGTGAAAAACACAAAAACGTTTTTATAGAGGTGAAAAATATGAAGATTTTTCAAAGTGGTGAAAAATACAGAGATTTTTCAAAGTGGTCTTATTGTAATAGGCGACCTGCCCAGATGAAAAATACAAAGATTTTTTAAAGAGGTGAAAAATGCAGAGATTTTTCAAAGTGGTGAAAAATGCAGAGAGTTTTCAAAGTGGTCTTATTGTAATGGGTGACCTGCCCAAATGAAAAATACAAAGATTTTTAAAAGAGGTGAAAAATACAAAGATTTTTTAAAGTGGTGAAAAATGCAAAGATTTCTCAAAATGGTCATGTTGTAACGGGCGACATGCCCAGATAAAAAACACGAAGATTTTTCAAAGAGGTAAAAAATACAAAGATTTTTCAAAGTGGTCTTGTTGTAATGGGCGACTTGCCTAGATGAAAAATACAAAGATTTTTCAAAGAAGTGAAAAATGTAGAGATTTTTCAAAGTGATGAAAAATATGGAGATTTTTCAAAGTGGTGAAAAATGCGAAGATTTCTCAAAATGGTCTTGTTGTAATTGGCGACCTACCCAAGTGAAAAACACGAAGATTTTTCAACTAGGTGAAAAATACAAAGATTTTTCAAAGTGGTCTTGTTGTAATGGACGACCTGCCCAGGTGAAATAAAATAAAATAAAATAAAATGTCTTGAAGAGAAGGCATGATAGGGCTCGAAGGTTCACAATTCAAGAGATAGGAGCTCAAATGAGCGTTTGAAAAGAGATAAGACTCGAAAGGAAATGAGGGCTAAAAAGCGCACTCGAAATGAGGTAGGGTTAAAAAACGCATTACTTGAGAGGTGAGGGCTCAAATGTGCACTGGAAAGGAGGTAAGGCTAAAAAATACGCTACCTAAGTGTGAGGCTCAAAAGCGTACTCGAAATGAGGCAAGGTTAGAAAACACACTACCTAAGGGGTGAGAGCTCAAAAGCGCACTAGATAGGAGGTAGGGTTAGAAAACGCACTACCTAAGAAGTAAGCGCCCAAAGGCACACTCAAAAAGAGATATGATATGGTCTAAAGGCGCACTTAAAAAGCAAAGAGGTAGGGCTGTAAAATGCACTAGCTGAGATGGTGGTTGGCTTTAAGGCGCACTCAAAGGTAGGCTGTAAAGCATAAAACCTAAGATGGTGGAGGGCTCAAAAGAGCACTCAAAGGGAAAAAGGTAGGGCTATAAAACGCACTATCTAAGATGGTGGTTGGCTCTAACGCGCACTTAAAAGTAGGTTGTAAAGCACAAAACCTAAGATGATGGAAGGCTTGAAGGAGCACTAAAAGGAAAAAGGGTAGGGCTATAAAGCACACTATCTAAATGATGAGGACTCAACAACCTACTCAAAAAGAGATGATGATAAGACACTAATATATCAAAGATGAAAATAATGCATCATGATCAATATGCATGTATACTGACCTGAGAAATATAGGTCCCCTTTTCTTTATTAACTTTTCCTTTTCTCAAAAGTTGAGTCTTTGATAGTAAGCTTTGATGCTTTTCTGCTCTTGCTTACTCAAGTCATATCTTGTGATCTTGACCTCTAAGAGGGATCAACATACTTGTTTGCCAACAAACCTTTACCTAAAGGGTTGTCAGCTCTGCACTATATCTCATGTTTTCTTAGAAGAGGAATCATGAAGTTAGCCTTATATGTTTTGCTGGATTGCCCCCTAGTTTGATCATGCCTCCAAGTGCTCAATTTGGGTTTTCCTTGGGGATGAGGCTATATGGAAGAAATTTTAGTTATTTACAAAGAGTTGTTTTTATGGAGAATTTTTGGAATTTCAAAGTTATTCCAAAAAATTATTTTGATGTTTGTTCAAAACAAACTTGTTCTGAAGAATTCAAGTGATCCTCATGGATAGGTTTGCATGAATGTTGAAAGATTTTGCTTTGCTTTTGGTAAAGTGAAGTGATGTTTGATTGGTCAAAAGAGTTTAAGCTTCAATTTAAGGGTTTTAAAAAACCAGTTTTCAAAGCATTCATTTTGCTTGCATGAATAATGATATATTTCACATGGAAAAACATTGTCTACCAATCCAGATTGCTTCTCTTTAATCAGAAAGGGCTTGATTGGGCACGTAACGTAGGCTTTGGCTCTTGGCTATAAAGAAAAAGATTATTGGCTCAAAAGGTCTTTAAGGGAATTCAAAACTAAGAATCACTAGTGCTTATATCCTAATTTTTTTTTCATGAATTTCTGGACCTTGGAATTGATTTGCAAAATGATCCACGGTGCCCTCCAATGTTGGGCTTTTTCTTCTTTTTATTTTGAGCATCATTATATCAGTGATTTTTGGGCACACTTAAATCTTTCTGAAACTCTTTTATGCCCCCCTATCTTTGTTTGAACACTTTTGATTATTGAGGATTTTCTTTCATGCCTCAGTGTTGTTTAGGCACTTTTATCTTTGAGGACTTTTTCTTGCCCCCAGGGTTGTTTAGGCACTTTTAATCATTAAGAATTTTTTTGCACTTGCCCCCCAGTGTAGGGTGTGATCCTAGCCAAGATTACTTAAGAAAAATTCATTAGGCTCAAAAACGTATTTCAAATGATTTTTTAGAATTTGTGAAAGGATGATCAAATATGGCCTTTTTCCATTTCAAATGCATTCATTCATAATCGGCAAGCTTTGCTTTCTCACATGCGAATATGCAAAATAGTTTCTCATTATTCATGTAGTCAAAACTCAGCTTTGAAGTTATCTCATGGTGTTTGGGTTGTCCTTCAGGTCTTTTAGGATATCATTTGAATTTTCAGAACTTGTTTATTAGAACAAACACCAATTTGATTTTTGTTTTTGTATTAAATTTTGATTTCCCAAAAATCCTTGTGAAATTATGGTCATGCTTTTTTTTTAGAGAGAAAAAAAGAAGGAAAAACACCAATGAATTCTTAATGCAGTGGTTTTGTGAGTACAAAGTGTGCTTAGTGTGTTATTTGTATGAAACAACAAAAATAAAGGCATATTATGAACATTTGATTTTATTAAGAAAAAAAGGCTCATTTGACAGAGAATCTTATGGCATTATGAGTTGAATTGCCAACAAGAATATGATAAAATCAAAATAACTTTGAAGACATGATCAAATGAAGGTGATTATTAAGGGCAGACTCCATCCTCTTATCTTATGGTAGAACTTCATCCTCTATCTTTGAGAATGCACATTACCTTCTTCACACCCTACTCTTGCCATTAGTGCTTTAAGGTTTTCCGAGCATCCACCTCTAGTGCATTCACCAATCCATTACCTGAAGCATGATTAGTTAGAGAGTTCGAACTCTCGTTTGGAGTTTCTTCAAAGGTTATCCATCCAGCTTTAATCAAATGAATGAGCCTCTTCTTGAAGGTATTGCAAGTATAAATGTTGTGTCTCGCTGTACCAGCATGATACTCGCAAGTGAGGTTGGACTTGAACCAGTTGGGGTAAGGTGGTTGCAAAGGTGTCAAGGGTTCTGAAGCTATATGCCCGATGCTTAGTAGCTTTTGATACATCTCATTTAAGGGCAACGGTAATAGAGGCAGTTGCTTTTGGACTCTTTGGTGTTTGGTTTGAGACTCAAGTTTTATTGTAGGAAATGTAGGGTTGAGATTAATGTTGGAATTTTGGAGTGAAGGGGATGAAGTGTGGTATTTTTTAAATGGATTCTCCCTACCCTCAACATTGTCAACCTCTTTCTTTTTACCTTCAAAGCCCTTTTTCTCCACAAGTGCAGAGATTCTACCACTCTTTACTCCTTACTCTATGTGCTCAACTACTGCCACAATGTCAGTAAATTGCTGGGTCGGACTACCCATCACATACTCGTAGTATGAGTCTTTAAGCTTGTTGGCAAACAGAGTGACCATCTCTTTATCCAGGAGTGAAGGATGTACTTGAGCAGCTAGGTCTCTCCACCTTTAAACATATTCCCTTATGCTTTTCTTGTCCTTTTTCTCTAGATTACACAAACTGGTTCTATCAAGAGCAATGTCTATATTGTACTTGTATTACTTGACAAAAGCATCCACCAAGTCTTTCCATTTTTGGATTTTTATGTTGTCCAATCTCATATACCAGCTCAATGCCGCCCCACTCAAACTATCCTAGAAAAGGTGCATCAGTAGTTTCTCGTCGTGTATTACTTTTGCTATCTTATTGCAGTAAGATTTGAGATGAGTCATAAGGCATTGTGTTCCAGTATATTTAATGAATTCAGGAACACAAAACTTCTTCGGGACAATCATATTTGGAACCAAACATATTTCTACTGCTCGTACTGGATCGTACAAGTTTACCCCTTTAATGGCTCTGATTCGGGCTTCTAGCGCTGCCATCTTATCAATGTCATCAAATGACTTGGTCTTGTAGGACTCATTGGCAAATGCAACTTTGATTGCAGGGGTTGGTGCCGATGGCATTGAGTGCATAAATGCTGGATTGTATGGAGGTTTTTGACCATGTTCACTCATTGTTTCTTCAAGTTGAGCCATTGTTGGAGATTGAACAAAAATAGCAGGCCGGTTGGAAAGACCTTCACCAGAGGCATTTCTAAGTGATTGCTCGAGTAAGCTAGCGAGGCGAGCCCTGCTTGCTTTCAGAGACTCTAACTCTTTATGGAAATGGGCATCACAGTGAGCACGTTCTTCACCTTTCATGTTTCTTGCTCAGAGTCGAGTGTTGTAAGCTCTTTGGGGACCTATATTTCAACCTAATATAAGTATGTATGTTATTTATAATGGATGGATGTATATGTGTGGATGCAAATATATGTACATGCATATTGGGTATGTATGGCAAAAAACCATGCAGAATGAATATGTAGGGAGCTCATGCTTTAAAGGAAGGTTCTAGGTCATTACATGATGGACAAGCTTTCTACCTAGTCTTACAAGGGTCTATGAACTGCCCAGTGACCACCTCACATGAAGACAATATAGGGGTTTAAAAGGAATGGTTGGGACACAGTGTGACCGCCATTACTAAGTAAACGCTCAGCTCATAGTTGGATGTTTCACGAAGCTGAACCCCGACTGAAAGTCATGAGGCAGACCGCTACTCCCCACCTAACCTAGAATTGAGTTTATTCACAAAATTAAAATGCTAAAGCAGTAAAAATACGAGCTAAAATTAAAAACCAATAAAAAGATAAATAATCAAACAAGCAAAGCTTAGTCCAACCAGACAAGACGGTCCCTAGTGGAGTCACCATCCTGTCGCGGGGGCTCGAGCCAGCGACGTTGTCTGGAGACTGTAAAGGCTCCTTGTCGTGCCTCATGTGTGAGGTGTTGGGAAGGGTTTTTGGATTTAATCAAAGAATTATTATTAATGTTTAGGACTCGCCACCTAGTATTATGGTAACTAGGAATCTATGGTCTACGAGAGTCTGGGTAAGGGACTGGTTGTGCAAGAAGAAAATGCATCACCTCCAGTGCACCCTACCTAAAGTAAGCTACATTATTGTTTGATTGTTTTTTCTAAGTTGAGTTTCTATTCGTTGGTTTTTTTCTAAGGCTCAAGGTAGATCTCTCTTCATGAGAGAGTCTCTAACTTATCGGATTAAATCCTAACCAAATAAATTCTAAATTTTAGCATTATATTTATTTACATCTTGTATCTTTAATACCTGATGGTGTCCTTTATCGTGTAATGTTACACCCTACAAATATTAAAGTCTACATTTGGACCCTAAAAAAATAAAAAATAAAAAAATTGGAAAAAAGATTTTTGATATTTTGACCAAATCCTAATGGATGATCATAACTGGGTTAAGATATCCATTTTTTGGATTTTCAAAACATGAGAAAGATGCAATCTTTTAATGAAAATATGCTTGGAAAATTTTTAGGATTTGACCATATGCATGAAAACAAAATATTTTTTTTGTTTTTTTAAGAGAAATTGATTTAAAAGTTTTTGAGATTTTTTTGAAAATGTTCTGAATATTTTTTGAAATATTTCAAAGAAAATCAAGTATTTTAATATCGAATTTGTATTTTACAGTGTAAATATACAACCCGATATTATGAAAAATTAGTAGAAAAATATTTGAGAAAATCACATTTTTTTAAATGATTTTTGAATATTTTTTAAGAAATATATATAATATAATATTATATATGTTAAATAAATATTAATAAAATATGTGGGTTGGGCCGGCCCAGCTAACTAGGCCAAGCTCAGTCCCAGAGAAGATGGGTCAATATAGGCCCAAAATGATTAGACCGATCTTGAGCTAGAATATTTTTCCTTTTTAGTTTTTTTTAGCCCGGCTGGGCCAACACTAGCCTGCCCAGAGACAAATGTTAATTATTTACAAAACATCAACAGAGGTTGGCAGAGGAGCTGAAGCAGGAGTCTCGGTCATGATCAAGAAGCTTAACTAGTGGCTTTGGTGGCATTTCTATGATGAGCGGTGGCAAGTAATGAGATCAATATGCTACGGTAATTATGTAAAGTGAAAGTAAAGAGAAAGAAATTACATTTAATTTATTTTTAAAAAAAAAAACTTTGAATGAAATTTTTTTACATGTTTATTATTAATTATTTTTCTTCTTACAAAATAAAAGATCATATTAAGAAAATTAGTTTAAAGTTATTTTTAGTTCAAGATTGTATTTTAATAAATATAAAATAAAAAAAGTTTTCCCTAATATCGAGTTAATTCATATCAAAGTCCTTTAAATTTTTAAAAAGTTTATTTGAATATATAGAGTAAATTATGTTTCATTTATGTTCTTATTACTATTTTTTTTATTCAATCCTTAATTTCTAAATAAAAATGTCAAATCACGTGATATAATTTTTATTACTTTATTAAGTGGAGTGTAATTAAGAATCTTAAATGAATATGCATTGAATATACAAAATATCTTATATGTGCATTTTTTAAAATATTGTGCTTTATTAGAATTCTGTTACCGAAGACCTGTTAAGTGTTTTATGAAAAACTTATATATATAAACCCTTCACTAAATTTGTCCAAGGTGGGTTAAGGGTAAGCTTCCACCAACCTTTGCTAGCATTTAATAATTGCAACAAAATGTCTCCTCTTGATCCAAAAGGTAAGTACGTAGTAGTTGACTTTGGCGTCCCGCTGGGGACCGAACATTGCACTAAGAATTTATTAGGATCCGATATATCCAAAGCTCGAGGGTCAGGGGAAGCTGAAACATTGATGATATGACCCCACGTATCATTATTATGATGAACAAGAACTTCCACTACCAGACCACTGTTTTGAGCTGCAGGGGATCAATCCAATAATATTATGGTGCTGTTCTAGCCGGAAAAGTTGGTATGTCCTGTACTATTTTAAAATACAAAATAAGGTGAAGTGAATTTTATCGAATCATTTTGAATTTCTTGTTGAAATTTCAATTAAGATCTCATAGGTTTACCCATTTTCAAATAAATATTTTAGCGATTCAAAATAAGGTTGTCGAAAGTTACATCCACTCAAACTTGTTTTGCAATGTCTGATTTCTGAGTTGTGATGTAGGGGGGAATACTAATTTTTGTTTGTTTGTAAGGAAATGCTTGTTTTTTTTATTTTAAAAATATTTTTAAAAGGATTTGAAATTTTTTAATTTAAAATTAATATTTTTATAATATTTTCTGATTATTTTGATTTACTAATTTTAAAAATTATTATTTTTTAAATAAAAATAAATTATTTTAATATATATCTAAAAATAATTTAAAAAATAATCCTATCACACTTCCTAACACCCTGCAATTGAGATTCTAGCTGGGAGTCGTTCGAGTAGTTGAACTACAAACATTTTACTTGATGTTGCACACATTTTATAGCTGATGCATGCATGTACGTTGCCCATATGAGAGTCCCAAATTGGAGGTCATTCGTCATAGTGCCGTTTCTCTGTCATTCGTCGACTGTAGTTATCAATGAACTAGCTAGCTTTATCAGAGTTCTTGCATGGTTGACAACAGATAAGCAACTTAGGCTCTTGTTGGATGTGTTTTTGGATTTCTTGGGCTTTAGCCTAGCTATTGGTTTGTCTTTGTCAGGTGCACTACTCATGCTTAATTTGGAGACCCTATGATAATTACCAGCAATTTGTAGAAATTCCAAGTTCTCGATCCGTTTTCATATTGACAACAGAATGGCCGCACAAGTGCTAAGGGCTCAAGGTTATCTCTTGTCCATAATTTGATTCCAGACGGGGTTTACTCACCTATTTCTGAACATACTCTTCCTGACCAGCTTCCAATGGTGAACAAGCCAAATCTTACAATATACGTTAAATATATTATGGTATAGAAAGATTTTGTTTCCTCTCTGAAATAATGGAGAGAGGGATGTTAAGGCTAGGGTTGACGCAATGAACGGTGAGGACTAGATAAGGAGAATGTGGATGACTTGTGTTCGTGTCAATTGAGGGTTGACATGTGCAACGAAGGGTATTTAACGGCAGCACTTAGGATAGTAGAGAAGACTTGGTCCAAGATCATGCTAGATCTTTACAACTTATCAGAATCAGTCCATTCCAAATTCAAGATGTTTTTTAATTTTATTTATAGGACCAGGAATAAATCATGGTATTCTTAAAGCATAACCGAATATATATATATATATATATATATATATATATATATATAAAAACATAAAAGTAGGTTTAGATTTAAAATTTATTGACTCTAAATGGTAAATAACATTTTGTAGTTTTATTCCTTATTCTTTTTCTCGCCACCAGAAAATTGAAACATAATGACAAAATATTTTATCTGCGGCTAAACACCATTCCATCAACCATTTATATTGCCAACAGAGTTACCAACAAAAACATGTTGCCGGTCAAAGCTTTATCACAAATTTGTTATTTGTCTATTTTATGAATTATAGATAAAAATACTGATGAAATATTAGCTATAAAAAAATAAAATATACTAACTAGATTTTGTTAGTTATTCTATTAGTAAATTAATTACGAATGAAATATTATATTGTAAATTTCATCGGTGAAATCTAAATATTGCTAACTGATTAAGCGATAATGTTGGCAAAAAAAATATTCATCACTACATTCTACTAGAGATTCTAAAACTTCTTAATCATTTTGTAACTTTATGATGAAATAGGATTTTTATTGCTGATAGAATCACCGATGATATTTTTTTTAGTTAGTGAATCCATCAAAAAATTACTAATTTTTTTATAGTTGTTAAATTAAAAATAAATAAAAATTACAATAAAAACAAATATTATCAATTTTATTGAACATCAAAATTTTATTAATTTCAATATTCATTACAATATTAATTTTACAACAATATATACACCGCTACACAAATAGAGGTGGAGGGAAGTAAAATCATGAGCCAAAAGAAGGAGCATGATAATGTTTGAATCTCTTGAAGGAGGGACTTTGGTTCTACACCCGAAGTGGATGAGCCTTGGTTGATATCGTGTGCATTAGAAGTCTTTTAATGATCGACACCTAAATTAATAACATGATTATTGACATCACCAATACTACTACTGGTTGAATCAGTAGTAACAATAAATCTCTTTAAACTTTTTTTTGTTATCTCTAAATATTATATGAGTTAATTTTCAATTTCAATATAATAAATCTACATTCTATGTTGAATAATAGAGTACACATCCCAAAATAATCTACATTTTAAAAACACACTTTCTAAGTCTAACAAGCTATTTCAATTATGCAATACTTTATACTACTATTAATATCATTATCATTGTTGTCGTCATCGTCATCATTTAGGGCTTAAACATTTAATATAACAATTATGTTTAGGTTTATAACAAAAATAATAGAAAAACAAATTATATTCATTGTAAAAAAATTATATAAAAAATCAAAATAAATATTAAAATTATAGAATCACGATTAAATTTTAATATAATGCACAACACAATTGCCAACAACAATAATAATTAGTCAAATTTTAGTATGTTTATTGTAGGAAAAATGCACACACAACAATAACAATTGTAATTACAAATAATGTAATGCACAACACAAAATTAAAAGCATAAACACAAAATAATAATATTCTCTTGGCAACTACAAACACTCTAGAGATTGAGACACTTACCTTAAAGAGATTGAGGATGGGCGACGGAGAGAGAGAGAGAGAGATTGGGGGTGGGTGATGATGACTTTTGTTAGTGATGAGTACACTAAGGATGGTGAGAGAGAGGGAGAGAGAGAGAGGTTAATAGAAAAAGAAGGGCAATAGAAAGAGAATGTTAGAGAATAATATAAATTATATCTTGGGATCTCCCCTAACAGATTAAGCTATTGGGTTGAGATGGTTCTTTGACATGGTATCAGAGCCTTGATGACCAAGTGGTCACGAGTTTGAATCTTACCATTTCCATTTATTTGATAAAAAATAAGCACAAGATAATATAGGCATATGCAAGTTTCAAACTCAAAGGGCTTTCACTTAAGGGGGTATGTTAGAGAATAATATAAATAATATTTTGGGACCTCACGTAATAGCTTAAGCTATTGGGCTGAGAGGGTTCCTTGACAGAGAGGGGCAATAATTTTAGCAACATAGATGAAAATGGAAGAAAAAGGGATAAAATTAAAACCTAAAATCACCAATGAAATTTTCATTGTTGATTCCATCGGCATATTAACATGTTAACATATGTTGACATAATCACTAATGGAAATTTAATTATTATTTTTAAATATTGTTTAATTACATTAGCAATTTTGTTGCCATTTCTAAAACCTATAAGACGTTTATGACAAAATCACATTTTATTAGCAATTCCATCAACTTTCCTAAACCTACTAGAATTTTTAAATAAAATTGTATGTCTATTGGTCAAACCTTTTGGAATTGTTTTATGAAATTGCATGTTTGTTGGTGATTTATTCACTATGCACAATTCCATTAGCAATTCTATCGTTATTTTTTTTTAAAAAAAAATTTTGTTATAGAATCTTAACCAACCTAAATACACAAAAACAACAATACCAAACATTTTAAAGCCAACAATTGAGAACATTATGCATTACAGAGTTGCAACAAATTGTGTTATATGATGATTGTATTATATCTAAATCAATGTAATATTGTTTAATTAAAATCCTCCTTCTCATTTTCACCATCTTCTTTGTTGAATTCAATGTTTGTTGATCTCATCATCTTCCTCTACTTCATTATGTTTACTAGTACTCAATATATCATTTCACTCGTTAACATCAACATCAATATAGATATTCTCAATGACATGAAAATTTATATTTTCTAACTCGATAGAAGAAGTAACTCAATATGAATCAACTATCTCATCTATTTGAAATATATTATCTCACTTAGATACTTCATTGTTATCATCTTCAATAACTTCAACTTTAACGCAACTATTAGGTTTAGTTTTCACAATGAAAAACCAATCAACTCTATTATGATTATTTTTAAATGAAGGAGTGTATGTATAATACACTTGTTACCATTGTTTGAAAAAAATAAAAACATCATTGACATTGCATAGTCAATTTTTTTTTATTTACTTTGACATTACCATATTGATAATCTACTCTAATTCCTTTATCGGTATCATATCACTAGCATTTTTAAATAAAGCTATTATATATTGCTCACCATGATATCACAATTCAATAACGTTTAGTAACATGTCACAACAATCGACTTCAAACTTATTATAAGTTGAATCCTTAACACAAACCCAACTATCAAAGCATCTCTAATGTGAAATGCTATTTAGAATAGCCAAATTGGTAATATGGCTTTTTTAAATAGTGTAAATATAGTTTTTTTTTTTTTGCTTATATGCACTCCAATGGTAAAAAAAAGTCATTTAGAAGAGACAATTGAATTTAATATAATTGATACACAACTATTTTAACAACCTGATATTACCTAGTTGACTTGACATATCTAAAAATAACCCAAACAATTTTCAATCAACTCAATATTAAAGGATGAAATTAAAAAAAAAAACCTGAGTAAACCTAGGTGAACTTGCAAAACTCATGATCCAGATCATAAGACTAGGATAATCTTATAAAAAACAAACTAACAAAAAACATAGATTTTAAAAAAAAATCAAAGGAAAAAAACTAGTGCAAAAAATACACACACGCATACACATATACATATATAACATTTTTTGTTGTCACGAAAGATATTAATCATACCATTATTTTTGGAACTCCATTTATTGATATGATTACTATATATATCATTTCTATTGTAGATGCTCTTGTATGTTTTCCAACCCTGACCATACTCCAATATGAAAAATATATTATGAATTACCTATTATAATACTAGATCTTTCTTTGTGGAATTTTAGTTTACCATCATTGCCTCTAATTTTAGAACCTAGTTAACATTAATTAATGATCATTAATGCTTAGAGTCAAAACATAAGTAAATATTTTCTTATGAGTTATGGATTATTAAATACTTGTCTATATTTTAAACCATATGAACAAATTTTCATCATGTAATTGAAAAGTTTGAGCTTTAATTTCCATGGCGTCACCTCTCATCCATAAAAAAAACCATCAACATCTTTTGCATTTTTACTGAACAAAAAGAAAACTTATAATTACCAAAATGTTAACTTTGTTTCTTCCAACAGACACCAATTATAGAAATTGCAATAAAAGATCACTTTTGATCATAATGATAAAAATATAATATGTATTTAATTGTTTCTTTCCTCATTCATACAATATAATTCTAAGAGAATTCAAATTTTTCCATGAATGTAGAAGCAAGATGAAAATGAACATAAAAGTTAGTTGTGCAGACATATAACTAAGTTTCATGGTAAATGAATTGTTGATGTAATCTTTTGAAAAAATAGAGAAATTTAATAAGAAATTACAATAAACCATTGTAGGATTAGATCTGAGGTATAAAAGAATAAGGTGCATTAATGTAATTGCATAACCAATTGACAAGTATAAATAGGATGGGTTAAACAAAAAAAGAAGAAAAAAAGACAGAAAAGTTGAAATTAAAGAGAGAAAACCAAAATGAGAGAAAGAAAGAAAAAAGAAGAAATAAAGAAAAGGGAAAAGGACTGAAGAAATTAAATGTTTAAGGGAAGATTTATGCTTTGATGTGTAATTATGTTAATTAGCTTTGATTTTGGTTTTGTTAAGGTTTAGGGTTTTGAATTTTATGTTTTAGGGTTAGATAGATAGATTAATGAAGTGTTATAGGTTACTTTTTATGTGTTAAACTGTTATGGGTTGATTATATTGAGTTTTGAGTTAGAATTTGAAATCTGCCATTGCTGGGAGACTAGCGGATTAGGAATCTAAAATCTTGATCAACCGATCAACCAATAAGCTTATTGACTTTAGTCAATTGGTTGGTGAATTTCAGTTGATCGATTAGCATGAGTAGTTTCGATTGACTTATTGGTAGATTTTGGTCGACTAGTTGATCAAACCCTGGGGGTTGATTAGTTCTTTTTGGTTCAAAAGTTTATGAAATATTTAAGATCGATCGAGTATATCTATTTTGTTTTTATATTTATGTTTGGTCTTAAATCTTAGAGATGTAATCTTTTATGTTTTATGTTTTGAATTATTTTTTAGTATATTTTTTATATTCAGATACTCTTAATACTCTACTTGTTGGGCATTAGTAGGACTTTCATCGATATCTATTTTTGAGTCCTAACTACTTTTAAATCAGGTGAATGGATAATATTCTATATGCTAAAAGAGTAGTATAAATATTTTAATCATTAATATAAAATTAATCATGCTTCTTGGTAATTTATATATTTTTTTTTATCTCTTTTCTATTATAAAACATGATCCTTTGTATATTTCTGAATTGACAACTTCTCATTTGATTGATTGTATGAGTTGAGCTTTTAAGAAATGATTATGTTTTGTTTAATTATAACCCTTTGAGATGCCGAGCAGAATACTCTTGGTAGCATGGTAGTATTAGTATTTATGCACATTATAGTTCTGAACTTTAGTTGGTTGATAGAGTCACCAAACTATGGCGACTGGTTATCCTATATTCTGAAGCATCATGCTCTTTGCATTTTGATTTTTTGACAAGTCTTATGATATTTCTTGTTATGATCTCTTTGTAAAACTCTTTAATAAAAACATACACCTAACTTGTATATGCATTCTTCATTGATGTATTACCTTATATATGTATATTGAATATTATATTCTCAATGAGTTATCAAACTCATCCTTTTATTATTTATTTTTTTAGGCTTATAGCTTCGTTAATAAGTTGCTTTTGTAAACTTTGAGAACCTGCGACAACATTATTCTATTGTGTCTAATTAGAGCTCTATAATTACATAATTTGTATTAACTTTTGTATAAAGATGTTGATTTATATTGTTATCATTATTGCATTTAACTCTAATTGAGTTATTAGGAAGAGAAGTATGTATGTATGCTCGACTTTGCATAGGTAAGGAACCTAGTGGAGTACCTTGTTTATATATCGGTCATGAATCAAAGCATCAATCTTATCAATTGACTTCCTTAAAAAAACATGATTTAAAATCAGTTATGTAAAAATAGATCGTTTTATTATTAAGACTTGTTTAACTAGTTTTTCATCTTTTTACTATGTGGGTGTTTCCGGTCTAATAATCCAGATTACAAGTTTAAAAAATTAATATTGGTTGATATGTTATTTTTTATTTTAATTTTAATTTTATTATTTAACATTACTTTTTTAAAATAAGTTTTATATTTTTTTTATTAAATTATTTTATTTTCATAACTTGACTGAATACTTTTATGACCCCGCGGCAGTGCAGGTCGCCATTAGTGCAACAGCTATTTGAAGGGTTTTTTTTTTTTTTTTCCCAAATGGTAAAGTTATGTTAGAGTTAGTTTATACATTAACTGACGCTAAATCTTATAAATCTTTTCTCGAGAGATCTTAAAAACATATCCTCTGTATCAATCCTAGTATATTTAATAAATTTCAGTAAATGCTTGTCTTAAATCTTGAAGCAGAACAAATAGTTAGAGTTCCTATTTAAAGTAGTGAAATGGTAATAATAATATGACAGACTTCTACTCTTTTCTCCATTGATCAATGAATTAATTCATACATAAAAAAAGACTTCAGTGAGCTGTTAAGCTTTTACTCCCTAACCCCACTTGTACTGCTGTTCATGCCATATAAGGCTAATTCCACTACTCTACAAGCTTGATAATAATTGAGATCGCTATGCGTACAGACCTTATTAATTAATTTGCTAGCATTACAATGCTTTTGGTTTGCATCTTCTTACTCTTTTTATCACTAGCCTTTGCTGCACAAGACAATATCACTTCCAATGAATCCATTAAAGATGGCGAGAGTACTCTAGTTTCAACAGGTGGAACTTTTGAGCTGGGTTTTTTTAGCCCAGGAAATTCAAGGAATCGATTTTTGGGAGTATGGTACAAGAATGAATTGTCAACTCATAAAGAAGTTATTTGGGTTGCCAATAGAGAAATTCCGCTTAAGGATCGTTCTGGATTTCTAAATTTCACCCAGCAAGGAGTTTTGCTTCTTCTCAACGGAAACAATGAAAAAATTTGGTCATCCAACAAAACAACAAATGTTGAGAGTCCAGTTTTGCAGCTATTGAATTCAGGAAATCTAGTTGTGAAAGATGGGAAGGATAATAACTTCATTTTATGGCAGAGTTTTGAATATCCTTGTGATACGTTTCTACCAGGAATGATGATCGGATGGAGTTCACAAACTGGTGTGGATAGATACTTGATATCTTGGAAGAGCGCAGACGATCCGGGTCCAGGCCAATTTTCATTTGGGATAGATCGTCAGGGGTTTCCACAGCTAGTCGTCAGGAATGGAACTTTGAAGCACTATAGGCTGGGTTCATGGAATGGAAAAAGTTTCACCGGGACTCCTGAACTGCCCACAGATCAGTACTTGAAGTTTGAATTCATTTTGAACAATACTCATGTAGATTATAGTTATGAAATCCCGAAATCGGTTGTATGGTTGACGAGGTTAATTGTGAATCAATCAGGATTCGTGGAACGCTTTATACGTGCAGATCAAACTAATGGTTGGACAAGTATATATGGGGCACCAAGAGATCTATGTGACAATTATTCAGTATGTGGTGCACATACGATTTGCAAAATGGTCGATCAATCCCACAATTGTACTTGCTTGGAAGGATTTGTACCCAAATCTCTTACAGATTGGAGTAAAGGGTGTGCTAGAAGGAGTACATTGAATTGCACACATGACATCTTTCAGAATTTTACAGGGCTTAAGTTGCCGGATACATCCGTTTCCTGGTATGATACAAGCATGAGTCTAGTAGAATGCAAGGACAAGTGTCTAAAAAACTGCAGTTGCACGGCATATGCAAATTCAAATATCACAGGAGAAGGCAGTGGCTGCATACTCTGGTTTGGTGAATTGGTTGATATGAGAGAGTTTAGTACTGGGGGCCAAGTCCTCTACATAAAGATGTCACCACCTTTGAAAACAGGTATTTATCAATATTCTTCCCATGATTCTCAAGCAGGGTATTTTTTTCACTCTTTCTCTCTGTTTTTTTTTTTTTTTTTTTGGAATGAGGAAGTTGTGTGTTCCTTAAATGTTTTCCAAACTTCGTGTCCTCATTTCCTCATTCTATTTACAAATAAAATAGAACTCCTTTCTGTGTTTATTGTGGGTTTTCAGATCAGACGACGTCAAACACAAATTCTGGTAAGAAGAAGCTTTTAGGAATCCTACTCGGTTCCACAGTCCTTGCTGGAGTGCTTATGGTAGGACTCACCTTCTATATATGGAGAAAGAAGCAGAGAAAGCAAGGTAGTGTACTTTGGACAATTCTTCTTATTCCAGAACATGGACCTTGTTGATATATATAGTATGCATGGTAGACTCCTAATATAGTAGAATTTTATGTTAGTCATCGATAACAAAATGAAGCATTTGATAGATCATGTTGTTAGTCAATTAGCTTTGATAAGGAGAAGCTGTTCGTTTATCATTGCTGACAACTGATCAATCTTCGGCTATTCAGAAATAGAGGAAGACATGGAGTTACCATCGTTTCATTTGGCCACCATAGTGAAAGCAACGGATAACTTTTCAAGCAACAACGGTATATAAGGTAAATAACAACCTGCTTCTAAGCTGAGCGATCATCTACTATGAGATATTCTAACTTCAGTAAATAACGATTCCCAGGGTACATTGATTGATGGGCAAGAAATAGCAGTGAAAAGACTTTCAAAAAGTTCTCGGCAAGGATTGACAGAGTTCAAGAATGAAGTTATCTTGATAGCTAAACTTCAGCACAGAAATCTTGTCAAACTTCTTGGCTGTTGCATTCAAGGAGATGAAGTAATGTTGATCTATGAATTCATGCCCAACAAAAGCTTAGATTATTTTATTTTCGGTTTGTAACCCAAGAACTGGTTAGAGTTTCTTGCATTTAGATTGCTTGTTCTATGATGTTTCATTTATACATCAGAATGACATAACATAATGATATATTGATTAGATCAAACAAGAAACAAATTCCTGGACTGGCAGAGACGTAACCTCATTATTGGTGGCATTGCTAGAGGACTGCTTTATCTTCATCAAGACTCTAGACTAAGGATTATCCATAGAGATCTCAAAGCCAGCAACATATTATTAGATAAGGATATGAACCCCAAAATTTCAGATTTCGGAATGGCTAGACTGTTTGGAGGAGATCAAATTGAAGCAGACACAAATAAAGTGGTTGGAACATAGTAAGTACACTCTACACCTATTTTATTACAATGTATAATCTCCGCACATTTAAACTTTTTCTGATAATGTTTTTCCACAGTGGTTACATGTCCCCCGAGTACGCTGTTGATGGGCGTTTCTCATTGAAATCTGACGTCTTCAGCTTCGGTGTTTTAGTCTTGGAGATAATAAGTGGGAAAAAAAATAGAGGATTTTCCCACCCGGATCACTGCCATAATCTTCTTGGACATGTAAGGATAAAATTAAACATGTTTATTTAACTATTTATTAACAATTTTTCTCATAACAAGTTTTTGTTTTCCAGGCATGGAAACTGTGGACGGAAGAGAGGGCATTGGAGCTTCTTGACAATATGTCAGATCGCCCTTATTCTGTATCTGAAGTATTGAGATGCATTCATGTGGGTCTGTTATGTGTGCAACAGAAGCCGGAAGACAGACCAAATATGTCATCTGTGGTTTTGATGTTGGGTAGTGAGAATTCCTTGCCCGACCCAAAGCAACCTGGTTTTTTCACGGAAAGGAATATGCCCGCAGTGGACTCTTCAGCAGTAAATCATGAATCATCATCTATAAATGACCAAACTATTTCAGAGCTAGATGCGCGGTAGAAGATTGGCTCTGATGGTTAAAAGGAAGAGCATATATATATATATATATATATATAGCCAAATCCAAGGCATATAACAGAAATTAAATATTTTCTGCTATAATTATGTTGATGTATTACTTTTACCTGTCTACTAGTCCTCTGCAAGTATTAGTGCGAATACAGATATACTGAATGCTTGAGGATTCACATCTCTGGACTGCACAACACCTGTACTGGTTTGCTTCGAGCCAACAAATGTAATGCACGGATCTGGGCTGAAGATCTATATATTTTCAATTTCAGTTTCCAAGATGAATAAAAAAAAAAAAGGTTGAAAGTTCTTGAGTAATACGTTTTATTGACTATTATTTCTAGTATGCGACTAGCATTCTTTGTGGCAGTGAACTTATATATTTTGGTTACAAAAGGAAGGTTGGAACATGAGAGTTGAGAACTTTTTGAGGAGGGACACTAATATCACATTGCAACATCTATACATTTTGTGTAACCAAAGAAAACATTTGTACATGCTGTCAAAGATTAAGTTCTAGCAAGTAGCCAGGTTCAAATAAACTGATGAGACTAATAAATAATATTTGAAGGATGCTCCCACAAAAGGAAATAGCAATCTGGCCCCAAATCTTGAAATTATGTGTGCAATTATTTCACTTTAATAGATTAGCAAGCCACTTGTTAGTCCTAAAATGGAAATAACAAAGGATCCTATTTCGAAAAATGAAATTATGGTCAACAACAATGAGGCTTATTACATCATGCGATCTAAAGTTCAACCTTAGGGATATAAATGGACACTCACATGGATGGAGTTTTACTATCTTTATATTTTATTTATTATTTAACTTGTAAAAAATTCAGATATTCATATATTATTTATCGATTTTTGATTTTTGAGTATCTATATTAGTATCAATTATTTGAATACTATTCATTATTCAAGATATAAAATATTAATCGATGAAGTCAAGAAAAAACTTCACACATAAATTAATTAAGCTTTTCAGGAGCTATAATCTTGAGCCTGGGATTGAAATGTAGTTGAGCCCGGTTGTTGGGCTTGAATGGTAGTGGAGGTTCGCCTGGAAAACAAGCTCTTCGTGGGACAAGGAACTCTCCAATGCATTGAATCTTCAATGCTTGAATCATTAAATGTATGAAAAAAAATACATGTAGAGTGAATTATTGAAGACATAATGTTGAGTATAAGAACTTTCTTGTTTATCAGTTATTTAAAGTATTTATATATCTTGATCATGTCAAGTCGCTTCATGATATGGGTAATTTCATGGTTGATTGGTGAAAATATTGGTAAATCTCAGTGAAACATTGATGAGACATAGTAATTGATGAGTGATTTCATGGTTGAATGGTGAAAATATTGGTAAATTTCAGTGAAACATTGATGAGAAATAGTAATTGATGAGGGAAAAAAGGCACATGAATTTGCGTAGAAAATTGTGTGCGTCCACACATGATCATTGACTAAAAATATAGCACCCAGCCTGTAAAACCCCGGTCAAAATACTTTAAAGAGAGAGAGAGAGAGAGAAGCCTCCCTCTCTCAAGGGAGGCCAACGGTTGGAAGGGAAAAACATTTCCCTATCTTTTTCCTTCCTCTTAGAAAACCAACCAGCCTTGCATGCAACCATTTACCCTCCCTAAAGTGTGAAAAACAAAGAGAGATGAGAGTGGAAATATGCAAGGAGTAATTAAGGTGTTATCAAGAGAAGAAAAGGGATATTGGTTGAAGAGATAGAAGAAAACGGGAAGAGAAGGAAAGAAAAGAAGAAGAGGACGTGAAGAAGGATTTTGGAGGCCAAAGAGCAAAAACTAAAGTGTTCTAAACACTTCCTAACTGAAATTGTAAGTAAAAACCTTAATTTTTCGATTTTGTCTATTAAGGTTCTTAAGCAAAAATTAGGGGGAAAGAGGAAAAACTCATAAATTCTACGCTTAGAAGATTAGTTGTTTAATAAAATGACATTATCATGCAAGATTGAAGAAGATATTGGGATGGGAGAGAGGCGCTTTGGTTCGGCCAAATGGAAGAAAAGAGTGGAGGAAGGCTTTCTTTGCTTAATTAATTATTGATGAAGGGAGACATTGAACTGCAGCTGGACAGCTCTGACGTTCAAGTTGCAGCTGAGTTTGAGAATAGAAACCCAAAGAATTTGAGATATTTTTCTACATGTGATTAAGTGTAGGTATGTTAACTGTCCATTGCAACAACATTTGGGTCATTTGGAGTCATGGAACTTCAAATGTGGGCGATGTACTAATGAAGAGTTAAGCTATGCATTTCAAAACTGAAATTATTGTTTAACTTGTGAGTGAATTTCAGACCAGTGGAGCACGAAATTTTATTAGCGGAGATAAATATTGTTTCATTTCTATTATATACAAGTAGAAATATTTAATTTCTTATTTAGTATATAATAGAAGTTTAACTGGTAACATAAATCATTAAATGATTTATGTCCTATTTCTCATCTATAAATAAACACACCAAAAAACTGAGATAAATAGAGAAAAACTAAGAAAGAAAAAACTTGAATATAAAATTAAGTTGAAAAGAGTTTTTTTTTTTCTTTTTATTTTTTTGAGTGATTAATAGAAATTAATAATTTTGTGAAGTTGACAAGTTGCTTAACCACATATATTTTATATATTTTATATGTGTGTTTAATTAATTAAATGATCCCAAGTTTATTCTTTAAAGTTTGTGCATATGGGTGTTAAAGTTCATTAGAAATTGGTCTTACCTGATTCGAGTTCCTGAAACTCAAGTTACGAATAAAAAACAGAAGATAGGTCTTACTGTATTGTGTGTGGCAGCTTATAATGACTAAATTGAAGCTGAAATTAGAAATAGATGGGAATGGAATTTTGAGTATACCTCTTCGTGACATTAGTACTGGGGATGTTAACTCTCATTTGAAGCAAACTTTGCATAAGTTGAACCATTAAAACTCCAGTTGTGCATAAAAATCAATAAAAGGATCAGGCTGCCACCTAAAAGACAGATTTGTGAGAGTGTAGAGAATGAGAAAAATTAGTTGTGTTAATGGATAATCTAACCTCGCTTTCCTTAATAATCAAAAAGGGATATGTTAATGCGTGAGAAAATTCCCAATTAAAAAAGTTAAGTTTTAATTGCAACGACAAAACGGCGTTTAGTCGTTAAAGCACATTGATGAATGAATGACAACCATTTGGGAGGAATCTTTAACCATGGATATTTCAAAAGAAATGGTCATGCGATTTTGAACGAGAAACACATGAATGAACTAATATATTTTAAATTTTTTGATGAAAGAATATGTCAATTAAGATTTGCGGTTCAATTCAAAATAACAAACTTTATTCTCATTATGGTACAGGCACTCCAACGTACCCATGCCAGAACATCACATCATACTCTAGGTAGGTGACAACACTACTTAGATGTCTATTATTAAGCTTTGTAAATCCGATAATAAATTTACTTAGATGTCTATTGTATTAATTGTTATAAAGATGAAATTTTTGATATGAATTTAATATTAGAATGAAGTGATTTTTGAATAATAGAATGAGACCGGCTTTCAGGAATGGAATGCCAAGTTTATAACTAGCAACCAATAAAGTCATTAATAGTGATTGATAAAATCACGAAATGAAATTGGTTTTCAAAAATAAAATATCATATGTATAGTAATTGATTAAATTGTTAGAAGTGATCGTTAAATCATAAAATAAAATTGATTTTTGAGAATGGAACGCCGGATATATAGCAATCAATTAAATTGCTAGAAATGATCGATGAGTCACAAAATGAAATTGACTTCCGGGAATGGGATGCTGGATGTATAGCAATAGATTAAATGCCTAGAAATTATTATTGAATCATAAATGAAATTGGCTTTTAAAGATGAAATGCTGGAATTATGGAAATTGATTTGGTTGCTCAAGGTGATTAAGGAATTTTGATAAGAGATAGGTGTCTAAGAATGGCACGTCTTATTGAAAGATAGAAGTATTAAAACGTTTGTGGTCCCTAACAAATCATGGAAATCTAACAAAAAAGAGAGAGAGAGATTGATGAACTACGCTAAATTTATTATCATAGAAAAAATCTTTTTATTGAAATATTCATGACTATTTTAATATAATATATTTTATTGTATTACTTTTCATTAACTACAGGAACTTCCCATACCCGATAGACTCGTTTCTCCATCCATGTGAACTATGAATGTTAGGGAAACTTTTGTGCATGTATAGACTTCCTCTTTTGGCATGTAATTATAATGTTGCATTATTGCATAATGTTACTATTTGTAATTTGAATAACTTATGCTACTGTTTGAAGGATTATAATATAAGAAGCAGTAAATATTTATTACGTATCAAGTCTTTTTCATTTTGGTTACTGTTATATTTCCACTTCATGATTAAGTAATTTATATGATTAAGTAATTTATATTTGATTATGATAAGAAAAAAAAATGATATTTATTGTTTAAAATATAATATAAATATTATGATTACAATGATGATGATATTTATAAAATGAAAATCTAAAATAATTGCATCGTGAGTGGTCATAAGATATGAAATATTTAAAATATAAATAAATTATATGTTAATTATTTGGGCCCTCCTAATATAAGAAAAACTATTAAAATTTAAATGGAAATTTAAATTGAGAATTATATTAAAAAAAATAACTCATTTTTTTTTAGTAGCAAATTATATAAAAGTAATTTAAATGTACATGAAAGTGGGTCGTTACACAACCTGCATAAGAGTTTCTACTTGCAGAGAATCTGGAAGTATAGAAAAGTTATGGGTGTGTGCATCACCTCGTTTTAACTCCTTGTATGTGCATATTGGACATTGCAAAAGGTGAGTAAGAAAACGTCCAATCAAGCCAAGCTGGATGGGTCAATATTTGGGTTGAGGCCCAAACATTGTGCTTGGGTTATTGTTTGGGCCTCAACCCTTACAATGAATGTTGCATGACACCATTTGGTTCAAGAACCAAATGGAGAGAAATGGCATTGTTTGGAATGAGATTCAAATATTGTCCTATTTTTTATTAATATTGTTAGATTTTGATTGTGTTTATGTTTTAAAAATATTTTTAAAAATATTATTTTTTTAATTTTTTACTTTAAATTAATATTTTTTATTTTTTAGATTGTTTTGATGTGCTGATATTAAAAATAATTTTTTTAAATAAAAAAATATATTATTTTAATATATTTTTTAGCGAAAAGCTCTTTAAAAGATAATTGCTACCATATTCCAAAACACCTTATAAGATTTTCTTTGTTTTCATTAAAGAAAATTGTGCATTATCATTAATATAAATGACAAAATTATAGATGTTATAAATATGTGTACATATCATATTAATATAGAAATATTTATATATTATATTGTATTCAAATAATATAAATAAATTTTTTATATTAAATTGAATTTAAAAATATTTATATATTATCAACTAACTCATTAAAATATGTTTAGACCTATATATATAAACGGGGGATTTTCTTGTAACCGAGGCCATAACCTTAATTTTCTTGACCAAATACGCTTGTGTAAAACCATGATAATATATGATTTTACTATGAGCGGTGATATTAAACTATGCAAAATGGTACATCCAATGACATGTCATAGTCTAGTATAATTTGGAACCAAGTTTTAACATTGAGTTGAACTGGCAAATTGATTGACCTGTGATAGTGGTCAACCAGTTAACCTAGTAATAGAGTTTTATTGGGTTTATTAGGTTCTATTAGTTTAAATTATATTCGAGATCAATTAAGTGAATCAATTCAATTTTATAGTTACATTTTAATCTTCAAGCTTATAGTTTTCATCTTTTATGCTAGTTTGTTTCAAGTAATTTTTGAGTGTTTTTCATATTTGTTATAGGTTTTATCAACTTTCCTTCTAATAATTTTCAGTAGTCTTTGATTCTGCATCTATTGTTTCTTGCTTTTGTTTTCCAGTTAAGTGGGATAATCTTTAATATGCATGTAATATATATATATATATATGATGTGTACAACTAGTTAATTTTTTAATTATTTATATATGTTGCTTTATTTTCTAAGTACTTATCCATTATTGAATCTGCACTTGCATTTTGTTGAATTATATTTTATTCAATATGATATATATTACTTTGATAGTTATGCTAATATCTATTATGTTTTGATATTAATATACTTGCCAATTGTCGGTTACTATATGGTAACAGAGAGTAATTAGTCTATATGTATATATATTTTGTATATTTAGTTGGTGAGAGATATTCCAACCTGTTACGAGTGATTCTTCTATAATAGTCATCTTCGGGTATATCTAGTCACCTTTACTTGTCATTTAATTTCTGACATGTTTTCTATTATTTTATGTTAATATGCTTAGTATGTATATTTTCATTAAAATATATTGCTTGCAAACTATTAATATTTAAGATATATGCTAAATGTTATTCCTTTCTAAGTTAGTTGAACTCACTCTATTTTTTTAATATTATTATAGGTTATTAGTTTTTGTTCGTTGGAGAATTTTATTGAGTGTCCTTTCTTTTTTAGTTTTAGTTAATATACCTTCCTTATTGCATGAGGTTTTGCTTTAAGTTTTTGCTTTAAGTTTTTGCTTTAATGTTTTAAACATTCCATTATTATATTATTTTAATTAAGTTTGGATTTTGACAATGTAATAAGTATTATAGATTATTTTTTTCTTTTCTATTTGATGATAAAGAGTTTTGAAGTATTGTTTGATTTTACTAATTTTGAATAATATAATATTTTAAAAGACTATAAAAGCTATAAAATTTTTATATAATTTATTTTATGATATATATTTTTGAGGCTTAGTATAGATGAAGTGTCTTTACAATATCCCTACTGTGTTGCTAGTTATGAATATAGAATTCGGGTTGTGATAGTTTTCAATGATTTTATCTAGTTTTCATGGTTTTTATGACCTTTAATTGTTTTTTTTCTTGCTAGGAATTGCTTTTCCGTTGTATTTATGGAAATGTTATGGTTGACTCCCCTCTTTCCTTGCATGGTGATTAAGTATATTTCTACACTAGCCTTGAAATTTCTTCTTGGAGAAGAGAAATTGCATGTCGTGCAACTTTAGCACTTGACATTCTCATGCTTACCACTAAAAAAACAAAAACAATATTATGCAAAACCCAAGCAATAACACAAAATAGAAGGCGCTAATCAATCACTATAAAAAACCTGGTGATATATAAAAAAAAAAATCTTCATTCATAATCTCAGGTTACCTACACAAGAAGGTAACCCTTTCAGAAACCTACCACGACAAGCATTCATGCCACTGAACATTATTAATAGTGGAGGCGTATATAAGCTAGCCACTATACATTTTATTTATACTAACAACATAATCGATCATTAAAAAAAACAATTTCATTAAGAAAAATACTTCAAATCCAACTTCAACTAAGAAAGTCATTTTCATAAACACATTTCATTTTCTTAGGACACCACAACATACAATTATCATTCTTATATAAATCATCTCAAAAATTTAAGCCAAACTCAACAAACATTGCACTTAGATTCATTTACTTTTATGATTTTCGCAACGAGGACAAATCTGGAGACACAGATTTTCGAAAACATTGATTCTTATAGTGAACTTGTTATTGCTAATCCTGTAGTGGTCCTAGGCTTCAATTAAAGCTAAACTATGAAAGCTCAAAATAATATTGGGCTGTAGTCAACAATAGACATTCTCTTTAGCAGGCTTAAGCGTAATTTTTACAGCCCAAACACAAAGGATAAGTCCAAGACGGCCTTCGTTAATAGTTTTCCAGCCGAAACACAAAGGACTTTTGTCAAGCATCAGGCGTCAGATAGGAAAAGCTGTGCTAAAAAAAATCCAGGTCGGTCCATGCTGAGACTTTCATAAATGACAATGTCTCCTGACCTGGATATTTCCTCTGGTTCACATGATCTTCATTTTCATTTATTTCCACTCCCGAATTAATCACAAAATTTACCATTTATTCAAATTGTTGTTGTGCGATCTGTGTGAAGCAGTGGTTGATGTGGGTAAACTCTGGTCAAAAGATTGAAGTTATTGTTGCACATACTGAACCAAAAACAAACACAAATAAAACACAAATAGATTTACGTGGTTCCTCAAAATCGGGTATGTCCACGGAGGCAGCAGATTGTATATTATTGGAGGAATGATACAAACACTCAACTCAACCCAGTACAATCCCACTTAACCCGGTGTTTCACTCTTACACTCGGTGTTTCTCTCAAATCTGTATTTTCTCATTCTCACAGTTGCACTCACCACACTTTCACCCTTTTGCTCTCACCACACTTTTACTACACTTATTACATTACTCTCTCTTTATCTCTATTTATAGGAGAGCTTTGACAACTTGGTTGGAGGTGGTTGAGGGTAGTTGATGGTGGTTGAATGGTGGTTGGAAGTGGTTGATGGTGGTTGTTAAAGGAGAGGGTGGTTGACGGTAATTGAGAAAAAATATTAATAAAAATATTATATTGACAATTTGCTACAGTTATGGTGTCCATCCAAATCGAATTCCAATACACAAAGTTGGCGGGAGAGAATCAACGAAGATTTTTAATTGAGTCGTGCACAACATCAAGAGTTACAGGCCTCTCCCACATTAGGATTTTCCGCTAGGAAGATGCAGGCTATAAAATATCATGCTATCAACTACTGTATTACAGGCATCCGTTCTTGCTTTCGAACAATTTCACAATTCCCCAAAAGAGCAATGGAGCTAATATATATCAGGCAATGAAAACATGGCAATTAGGGCACCTCCCTGAAGCAGATGCCTTCTGAACTGTCCAAGCTTACTGTTCATTTTCCTATATTAGACTAGTCTTCGTATTTATTTTCCGATCTTGTTATTTCGCTATTATTTCGTTGACAAGTCAACTATTTTGACGTCGACTATTTTTTATTCAACAATTTCTTGCTTGACTTTAAACTCTGCATTTGAACTCAAACATCGCTCCTCAATGAAGCCTGGTCAAATAAGAAACGAGCAGAATCTTCATCATAATCAGCGAATTAGTCTATTGTTTGACATTTTTTATTTTTTTGTTAATAATACATCTTCTTTTTTTATTCTCCTCTGTTCTAAAAATCTTTGCACATTTTGTCAGCAAAAAACTAAAGAACTGATTTCCGTTTTTTTCCCCTCTCGGAATGGAAGCTCGAAGTTCAATGGGAGTTGTTGAAGTAATTTTCGTGTACTCGCTTTTCTTCTTCATCTTAAAAATCTCCTCTGCACTAGACGCTATGAACACAACGCAATCCCTAAGAGATGGTGAGACTCTAGTTTCAACAGGTGGAAGCTTTGAACTTGGATTTTTTACCCCTGCAGGTTCAACGAATCGCTACTTGGGCTTATGGTACAAGAAGTCTCCTCGGATAGTTGTGTGGGTGGCCAACAGAGGAATTCCAATTTCCAATAAATTTGGTACTCTAAACGTCACTAGCCAAGGGATTCTTGTCCTTCTCAATGGCACAAACAATATTGTTTGGTCATCAAATACATCAACAACAGCACAGAATCCAGTTGCACAGCTCTTGGACTCTGGAAATCTAGTCGTGAGAGATGGAAATGATAATAAAACAGATAATTTTCTGTGGCAAAGTTTTGATTATCCTTGTGACACCTTGTTGCCTGGAATGAAACTAAGAAGTAACTTAGTTACTGGTCTTAACAGGTTTTTGTCATCTTGGAAAGGCAAAGAAAATCCTGCTCCAGGTCAATTTACTTTAGGCATAGATGTTCAGGGTTATCCACAGCTAATTCTGAGGAAGGAAACTAGAATAATGTACCGGGTCATGGAATGGCCAGTATTTTACAGGGTTTCCTGAGCTCAAGCCTGATCCAATTTATACATTTGAGTTTGTATTTAATCGGAATGAGGTTTATTTCAAGTTTGAGCTCCAAAACAGTTCAGTTTTCTCCAGGCTTACGGTGAATCCTTCAGGCCTCGTGCAGCTCTTCACATGGAGTCATCAAACAAATGATTGGTATGTTTTTGCTACAGCTGTGGTAGATCAGTGTGAAAATTATGCCTTGTGTGGTGCAAATGCTCGCTGCGATAGCAATAGCTCGCCTGTATGTGATTGTTTGGATGGATTCATTCCCAAGTCTCCAAGTGAGTGGAATTCACAAAATTGGACGGGTGGTTGTATCCGAAGAACTCCACTTGATTGCACCGATAAGGATGGCTTTCAGATCTATACAGGTGTTAAACTGCCAGACACATCCTCTTCCTGGTATGACGATAGCTTTAGTCTGGTGGAATGTGAGGGGTTGTGTATTCAGAACTGCTCTTGTTTTGCATATGCAAATTTAGATATCAGAGGAGGTGGAACTGGCTGCTTGCGATGGTTCGTTTTGCATATGCAAATTTAGATATCAGAGAAGGTGGAACTGGCTGCTTGCGATGGTTTGGTGACCTGATTGACACAAGAAGATTAGCTAAGGGTGGGCAGGATATTTTTATACGGCTAGCCGCTTCACAATCAGGTATGGCTTCAGTTGGCAACTAATTATTAATCGTAAGGACATAGCACCAACATTGATAGAAATTTAACCATTATTTCTCTTCAAATCTGGTTCATCGACTATGGAAAAAAAAAACAGCACCATGTTCGCTATCTGAACTTAGTTGATATGATTTCCCTTTTTTTTTTTATTCTCAAAAATAGAACTCAAAGATCATTCAAATTCTGTTTAAGTTACTGCATTGAACAGGGCAAAATTCCAACCAACTAATAGTCTTAGATTTCAGTAGTAACCGGGGAAAAGAAAAGAAAGAAGACCCACGCAGGAGTAATTGGTGGCGCTGTCATTCTCGGCCCAAGCATTCTAATATTAGGAATTGTCTTCTGTATCCGAAGAACAAAGCACAGAAAGAATAGCAATTTCGAATATAGGAAGGAAGAAGACATGGAGTTGCCAATGTTTGATTTAACCACAATTGAGCACGCCACAGATAACTTTTCTAGCAGCAGGAAGCTGGGAGAAGGTGGTTTTGGAGCTGTATACAAGGTCAGCTAAAACCACTCAACATGTGCAATCAAGCTATCTTCTAATGGAAAAACTAACAAAGCTATGTGAATGACGTTGATCTAGGGTGAATTGATAGGACAGGAAATAGCGGGAATGACGTTGATCTAGGGTGAATTGATAGAAGGACAGGAAATAGCGATGAAAAGACTTTCGAAGAGTTCTGGCCAAGGATTGAATGAGTTCAAAAATGAAGTTCTATTAATTGCTAAACTCCAGCACCGCAATCTCGTAAAGCTGCTCGGTTGTTGCATTCATGAAGATGAAAAAATGTTGATTTGTGAATACATGCCTAATAGAAGCTTAGACTCCTTTATTTTTGGTATGAACCTGTCCAGTTTCCTGATCAACACATTTTAGTTGTATCACCTTCTTATTATTTTCTTTCGGTTTCATCTAGTTATCAGACTAATATGTATGACAAATTGGCCAGACCCAACAAGAAGAAAATTCCTAGATTGGAGTAAGCGTACTCACATCATTGATGGAATAGCTCGAGGGCTTCTTTATCTTCACCAAGACTCTAGACTCAGAAGCATTCATAGAGATATCAAAGCCAGCAACATTTTGATGGATAATGAGTTAAACCCAAAAATTTCAGACTTTGGTCTCGCAAGAATGTTTGGTGGAGATCAAACTGAGGCCAATACAAAGAGGGTAGTTGGAACATAGTAAGTGTCCTGTACTTCCTTAGTTGATTTTCATTTGTGTATTTGGAGAAATTCCTTTCATGGTATAATATATATTTGCAGTGGTTATATGTCTCCTGAATATGCATTGGATGGACACTTCTCTGTCAAATCTGACGTCTTCAGCTTCGGTGTCCTCGTCCTAGAGATAGTGAGTGGAAAGAAAAATAGAGGATTTTGTCACCCAGACTACAACCAAAACCTTCTTGGGCATGTAAGTATTTAGAAACAAATAGACTGGTGATATGTATTGGTTTGGTTCCTCTCAGGTATCTGATTAATTGACATATTGCATTAATTTTACAAGTTTTTTGGCCTTCCTCTGGAATGTATTTGTAGTAGTCCTGAAATGTTAGCAGTAGCGATAGTCATATGCACCTTGGGGTAAAATCAGCCTACTGACCTGTTGCCATGATTCTTTCCACGCATGGATGCTTTGGTTTAATGGGATTCCTTTGGAACTAATTGATGAATGCTTTGCTGATTCATGCACACCTCCGGAAGCTTTAAGATGCATTCATGTGGCTCTACTATGCGTGCAACAACGACCAGAAGATAGGCCAAACATGTCATCTGTTGTTCTAATGCTTGGCAGTGAAAATCCATTGCCTCAGCCTAAACAGCCTGGTTTTTTTATGGGAAGTAATCCACCTGAAAAGGATACTTCATCAAACAAGCACCAATCTCAGTCAGCAAATGAAGTTACACTAACACTGTTACAAGCGCGGTAGGCTATCTTCAGTTGGCATTCAATGGATATTTTACCTGCTCAATCATGCAACAAGCTATAAACTCCAAGCCTTCAGCAATTCAAATGGTGACAGTTCGTTCTGCCCACAGTACTAGTTTCAGTGTAGTGGACATAATATTGAAGAGTGACAGAGACAATATTATATTAATGCGTTACATTTTCATGAATCCAGCAACTAATTGCGGGCAACTTCCAACGAGCAGTGGTGTGTCACGATCCGAATCTCAGATTCACGATTGGTTATTAATAATTGGTTTATAGACAAGATTTTCCTTCAAAGTTTTATACTTACACGAACCCAAACTTACATGCAAACTTATTTTTTAAACAACTCAATTAGAGTTCAACATAGTATTAATAAAAAAAATTAAATTTATAATATTTTAATTATTTTAATACAAGAGTTCATATAAATTCATAATTTCAAAGCACAAACTAGATATAAAAGAAAGGTACAAATTACAACTAAAAAGCAGATTTGGAAGGGTCAACAAAAATGAACTGCTAACAAGCTATAAGCCTGAAAAGATAAATAATGAAAAGGTGAGTTCAACAACTTAATGAGTAGATAACATTCAATATACAAATACGAGGTAATACAACAATAATAGCTTTAGATTCTTATAACATAGCAAGGTTTCTCAAATAGATCATGACAAAAAATCAAAAGGTAAAGCTTGTCAAAAAAATTAAAATGCAATAAGTATGAGGTTCCGTACTATGGAATGATCAATTCACACATGTTGGTGACTCCCCTGACTAACTAGGGTTCAGATACAATGTGCACAAAGACTAACACTATGTTGTTAACATGGGTATTCTGACTTGCATATCATAGGTTTATAATTATAATCAAACAGATATATTCATATCTCAAGACTCAACTCATGACATCAATCAAATGAGAAGCTATCAATTCAGAAGTCAATTCAAAATATATATTGATTCATATCAAAAATTCAGATTCAACAATTGATCATACTTTATCATAACAAGGATAATAATCAGTATGTATATTATCAAGAAGTATGATCCAATTCTTATTAACAAATTAAATATTTATAATATTTCTCATACATATGAAAGATTATTCACTCACCTGACTTGAAAGCAAACAACACTACAAAACAAATACTGAAGGAAATCCTACCGATATCCCGCAGATAAAATATCAGGATTATCTAAATACAAATAAAACATATTCAAAAATGACTCAAAAGAATATATAATCAATTTAATACACTTATCTAAGGGTATATTCCATAATTGTATATGTTTTTAGACTGAACTATTTATTTTTCTAAAAACCCAAAATTAAATAGTTTTCTCGAAATATAATCCATAATAAAACAAATAATCAAACTTGATAATAATTCACTAAATAATACTCAATTATTTATCAAACCAATCTGAAAAGGCTAATATTACATCTAGGGACCAATCTGAAATTTATCATATTTTTAAGGGTCAAATTGTAACTTTTTCAAATTGGAGGACCAAACTAAAATTGTCATAAATCCATGACTATACTGAAATTCTGACCATAATTAATCCTCAATTCTGTCCAGAATATCTCATTATACTCTAGGGACCATTCTGGAATTTTACCAAATTTTTAGGGTCAAATGTTCATTTTTATCAAATTGGAGGACCAAATTGAAAGTGTTAAAAATTCATAACTAAACTGTAATTCTGCCCATAATTCATATTTTATTCTGTTTAGAATCTTGGAATATGCTTTAGGTATCAATCTGTAATTTTTTCAAAGTTTAGGAACTAAACTATAATTTTCATAAATTGAGGGACTAAACTGAATTTTTATCATCTTCAACCTCAAACCCAAAATTTACACAGATTACTTACTGTTTTCTCATGATTTCTAATATAAATTTACCATTCAAACAAAATTATAATTCAAAATTATCATATGTATTTACAATATTTCAAAATTAACTAATTAATTTATTATCCACAACAATCAACCTATAATATTCAAATTAATTCATTAATCAACCCAAAACATAATTTTTAAAATCTTAACATTTATCAAAACAAAAATTAAAAGCTCAAAAAACATACATTATACGTATCAAAATATAAATCTTACCCTTTTAACTTATTTTATTTTAACTTCTGTTTGCTTCTTTATCTTGCCCTCTTTTTTTCTCTTCTTTTTCTTTCTCTCTTCTCTCCTGCCGTCCCTCACACTAAAATTTCAGATCCCTCTTTTTTTTTTTCTTTTTTTTTAATTTATATTTATTATATTTATTCAATTATCATACTACCTCTCATTTATTTATATCCAACTTTGCTGTCTTTTCCTATTTCTTTTAATTCAAAACATCACAAGGTGTCAGTTTTTATCCCTGTTATGACTTCAAAAATACACTCGTATATTGCTCCTGCCGTTTATCATTTGAGAAAAGCTTAACAAGGTGCGATGTTTCTGGGTAACAGTGATGCAAGCTTTCTGGATGGATTTTATTATGGATTATTTCTTGACCATATGGATGATGATTCAATTATATTATGTAGACATGTAGTCTGTAATCTATGAAAAATGATGTGCTAATTTTCTTCTACATTCTTCAGATATCAGTTTGTGTTCATTTTCATTAACAATATCTGAGATTCAATTTCTTTGTTTCTTACCCAAGGAAAAAGGAAGGTCAAGGTTGGCAGATCCTGAAAGAAGAGAGGTGCAGAATTTGATGTTTCTATGTTTCTATGAAGATTTTGTTCTTCCAAGTACCGAATCAGTAGTGAAATAGGATTTCTTAAATTAAAAATTCTGCAATGAAATTACACAAATGTAATTGGAAATAAGGGAGAATTTATTCAAATTAATCTCTGGAAGCTCATCAGTTAACTAGATCGAAAATCAGGTATCGTTTTTTCTCTGAACAACTGCTGCGTTTGTTGGACTTGCATGCTTTCTGTGTTCTTGGTATACTTTTCACATTTCACATTAAATAATTTTTTTCTCAATATTTCCATTTATGTGCTTGCATTTTGATTCTGGGAAATTTATTTAACACAAGGCTAGAGATGATTTCTTGACATTTCCCTGTTCTCACATATTAGATGAAAGATTAAAGGAAGACGGTTCCTGCAGTTGAAAGAGTTAATCATTATGCAACCATCTTTTGTTTCTCTTAGATCCGAAGTGCGTAGCCGTACTCGGGAAAGAGAGAGAGAGAGAGAGAGAGAGAGAGAGAGGAAATGTTGAATATCTCCGAACTATCACAAGTTTTACCGAGCCTCTAACAAGGTAGAGGTTAATTCATTTACTGAAGAGATTTCATGCTTGATTGTTGACGAAGGATCGCTCGAAAGATCCCTTTCTGTGAAAAAACCAGGCTCCTTGGGCTGAGGCAAAACAATGTCACTGCTTAACATTAGAACCACAGTTGACATTTTAGGCCTATCTTCAGGACTTTTTTGAACACACAATAGTGCTACTTCGATTGATCGCGAGACTTCTGATATAATGCATGAGTCTACAATAGATTCATCAATCAAGTCCAGGGGTCTTCCTTCCTTATGTAGCATCCATGCCTGAACAACATTCAAATATCTCCTCGGCTCAGGTTGAATGTTGCTAAAACAATAAAGTAATTTGAACATGAAAAATAATGTTGGCATAACGCTTACATGTCCAAGAAGATTGAGCTTGTGTTCTGCGTGACGGAATCCTCTATTCTTCCTTCCACTCACTATCTCTAGTACCAGAACACCAAAGCTAAATACATCCGATTTCACTGAGAAGAGGCCATCGATTGCGTACTCTGGCGACATGTAACCACTAGATAAACCATTGAATAAGTTTTACAGATTTATGGGCACTGTAAATGATAGTAAACTAAAATTCAGAAAGATCCTTACTATGTCCCAACAATTCTGCTTGTTTTTGCGCTAGTTTCATCCCCTCCGAAACTCCTAGCCATGCCAAAGTCTGAAATTTTTGGATTCATCTCATAATCCAGCAAAATATTGCTTGCTTTTAAATCTCTATGTATGATTCTGAGTCTTGAATCTTGATGAAGGTAAAGAAGTCCCCTTGCAATCCCATTGATAATGGGGAAGCGCTTAGTCCAGTCCAGCAACATGTTTCGCCTTTTATCTACACAGTTATTTATCCTAGTTAATCTCTGATGTTGAAACATTTCTCAACTAATTAATCCATCTAAAGAGTATAATAGAGCGTTGACTTTCCTTGTAATATATAGCTGCACTTGTTGACAAAAAATACGAAAATGGCTAGAGAACCATCTAGAAAAATGTTGAGATTTTCAACCAGTGCCATCATTCTGATTATCATGTTGAGATTTTCAACCAGTGCCATCATTATGATTAACTTTGTCCTAACGATCTAGAATGGAACTCTATAGGTCAAAACTTTAGGACGACTTTTGTGCATATGTTTAAAAATTCTAACAATAATGCAGAAAAAGTTGTAACTAAACTACTAGAGGATAAGGTTTGAGGGGAACAAACCAAAAATGAAAGAGTCCAAGCTTTTGTTTGGCATGTATTCATATATCAGCATCCTTTCTTCTAATTCAATGCAGCATCCTAAAAGCTTCACAAGGTTGCGATGCTGAAGTTTGGCAATGCATACAACTTCATTTTTGAACTCATTTATTCCTTGTCGTGACCTTTTAGATAGCCTCTTCACTGCTATTTCTTGTCCATCTTGCAGTATACCCTGAAACAATTTTATATATCAGTTGCGAAATAATATGAAGAGATGAGATGGAATACTATAATATGATTCGTGGATGTTCATATCCTCTACAAAACTGGTAACTGAAACATGTCCACAGGTTCTCAGTTCTTGTGCCATGTGTGATACTGATCCAAGGAGCTGAAAGCAGTCTTAATGTTGATACCTTGTAGACTGGTCCAAAACCACCCTGGCCAAGCTTGTTGTTTATCGAAAAGCAATTGGTTGCATCTGTTAATGTAGCCAAATCAAACAGTGGTAGCTCTAAATCTTCATTTCTGCTTTCCTTGGTGCGGTCTTGCTCTGTATTGGTTACCACATTTCCAGCAAGTTGAAATGGATTGAAGATGAGCTAAAAAGTAATAAACATCGGCCATGCATGGCAGAATCAACATGTCGTAGAAAACTAAGGTATTATTAAAATCAAGGTAAGCACGAAGCATGCAGCAGTTTTTGTAGAAAAAGAATCATATATCCATCTTCACCACAGTGATCCAATTAAATAGCTTAAAGACAGAGCACAGCAAACTGATTGTAGCCATAAGTTTGACGGCCAAGACGAAGTGGGAAAAGAAGTACATTAGGGACTCTAAAGCCTTCAAATTCTACAATTTATCAGCTAAAGAAAAGTTTACTGTAGTATAGTTATAATCGGCTACCTTCTCTTGTTAGCTGCCGTTTCTTGTTTTTCCTCAGGATACGCAAGAACAGACAAAGGGCTAAGAGGGAAAATGCCACTAGTGATTCGGGAATAACAATGATCCTTACTCGTTTCTTCCCTCTGGATTTGACACGTTTATCTGCCATAAAAAGACTCAAGAAGTATAACGAAAATTGCATTAACATGATAAACAATGAAATCCAAAAATCAGCATAAATCATAGCACACACATATCTTCTCAGGGACTCTATTTATACTTGGTTACTACTTTTCCTCGCATTAACATATTTTTATGTTTTTGAGTTTCACTTCAGAGATTCTAACTTCAAATCTGGTGGAAATGCAAACTTTCTATGATTCAAGAACAGAGAAAAAACTCATACCTATTACAGAAGCAGCTATCCTTATATAGATATCTTGCCCATTTTCGTTGTATTGCCTGATATCAATCAAGTCACCGAACCACAGAACACACCCACTTCCTCCATCTCTAACATCCAAATTCGCGTAGGCTGTACAGGAACAATTCTTCAAACAGACCTCCTCACATTCTTCAAGGTTTATTGTCTTGTTATACCAAGACTTCCGTGTGTCTGGCACTTTAATCCCAGTATATTTTATAAAACCTTCTCCATTGCTGCAATCCAATGGGACCTTTCGAACACATCCTTGTGACCAATCTGCAGCTGTCCAATCTTCCAGGGATTTTGGCTCAAACTCTTTCAAACAATCACAGGCTGGGGAGTTGTTGATGTTACAAACACCATGTGCACCACATAATGCAAACCTGTCACAGTTATCCATATTTTCTGTCAAGTATAGGTTCCAATCTTGAGTTCGATCGATCCAAGTGAAACGCTGCAGGACACCATCAGGACTTAACACCATCCTCGAAAGAACTGAACTGTTAGCGATTTGATACTTGTAATATATTTCCTCTTGATTGAAAACAAACTCAAATGTGTAAATTGGGTTTGGCTTCAAATTTATCATACCACTAAACCTCAGTCCATTCCAGGGTCCTGACCTGAACTGGTCAACTGAACCCTGAGATAAAAAGTACTGTGGCAATCCATTTGGATCAAGCTTATTTGTATATTTACCTGTAGAAGGATCGCTGGGGCTCTTCCAGGATGTCAGGTATCGATTGAGGCCGGTCACGAAGCTTATACCATATTTCATGCCTGGTAAAAACGAGTCCCCTGGATGATCGAAACTCTGCCATAGGAAATTTTCAGGGTCATTGTCATTTTCAGCTCTCACAACTAGATTTCCTGTGTCCAGAAGTTGTGCAACTGGATTGATTGCTGCCCTTGATAAATTTGAGGACCAAATAGTGCCATTTGTACTATTGATAATGGCGAGATTTCCATGGTCAACAAACTTCAACATTCCTGATGAATCATTTAGAAGAGTATTTCTGTTGGCAACCCATACTACTGTAAAGCTAGATATCTTCTTGTACCATATTCCCACGTACCGATTTCTGGAATTTCCAGGACTGAAAAAACCCAGCTCAAAATGGCCTTGTGATGAGACCAGGGTGTCCCCATCTTTTAGTGATTGAGTGGCATTGATGGTGTCTATTGCTGTAGAGGGGATTGATAAGAAGAAAACAATAGACAAAAGGAACAAAATAGTTTGGCCTTCCATGAATGAAGAATTCATGCCTTTTCATTTAACTTTTCTCTACACCTTCAAGGAACAATAATTCTATAATACTGATTGAGAATGAGAAAACTAAAAACTGAAGATAGTGCATTCACCTTTTGCGTTGATTAATGTCAGGTTTGGAAGGCGGGGGCAAAATGATATAAAATTTTAAATAAAAAGTCAACGCCTGACTTTCGTATGGAGCTAGCTAAAAAGGATCTTATTATTTGGTTGGTGAGACTTGTGACCAATCAAGCTTCTTTTTTCGAATTTCTGTGTTTGAATGTGTTGTGTCTGTCCCCATTTATTACCAGAAAGTGGTTGTTTTTCAGGCTGCTAATCTAATTTTAATCGTTTCTCAAGACTTTGACTCTGCAGAACTTGATATTTCAGACAACACTAGAATAAACAAAAGGAGTTTGAAAGGAAGGTTGCAGCTGATAATCAAGGCATAATAAAGGCATTCAAAGATCAATCAATGGGAAAAGAGAGGCCACCATGTCCAAGATTATGCTGTGTATTTGTAATATAATGGCTAACTGGATGGACAAAAAGGCTGCTTAATACAGTGGCTAATCTTGGAGGGAGTATCAGTCAGTCTCTGTCATTCTGTGGTCAGTAAGATACAATGGCAATGCCATTGAGAAAAGGTGATTGATATTAGCCGTAAAAACAACATCATAAGCTGGTTAACCGTCAAACATCATTCGCAGTTAACATCTGGTGTGGACATGACTTTGGAGATTCCCCCCCCCCCCCCCCCCAAAGATAAAAATAAAAGTAAATTGGATTTGAAAAAATCAACGGTGTGCTTGGTTGCGTTATTATGGTTATTAATGATGGAGAATCAAATTTGGCCATTCATATTTTATATATATACACTAATTAAGTAATCTGTGCTATGCTAGGGGTTAATCTTTGTTTTGGCGTAAAAAATATAAAATATGAAATACACACACATATAATATTCAAGTAATTGGTTTGAATAAATTTAATAATATTATTGAAAAATAAGATATTGACAATAAACAAAATAAGAAAAAAAAATGATTTAATATAAAAGATGAATGTTTATTAATATTTTTAAAAAAATATTCATAATATTTCAAAAACAACTCAATGATCTTATTTATTAACAAAGTAAAAATTAAATAAGAATAGGATAATTTTATAGAAAGAAAAATATAAAAAATATTAATATAAAAAAATATGATACAAAAATCAATTACTTTTAACTTTTTAAACTAGAACCCAAGTTATAAGACCAAAAGCATTATATATGAAAAATTCATGAGGTCTCAATTAAATAAAATAACACAAAAAAATTCAAAATAAAAAAATGCAATAAAAAATGAATGTTAAAATTGCAATAAAAAATAAATCAAAATGTAATAATAAATTTTAAATTTGAGAATTAAATTAAAAAGAATACAAACATTATCTAAAGGATAAAAATCAAAAGAATAAAGATAAAAAAAATGCACTAATATCTAAAAAAAATATAATGGATTAAAATAAATGTTTCAATAAAACTTTCAACCTATCTTCTATGTTATCTGAGATTTTCATTTTAATCCCTTAGCTTTCAATTTAATCCTCCCTCTTAAAAAAATGCAATTAAGGAGGCTAATTTAAGCTCAAAATTAATCATGTTGAATAAAAATTCAAGAACTAAAATAAAAATTACTAAAAAAATACATTACTCCATAAATTATAAGAGAATGCACAGTAATATTCATGCACATGCCTTTAAATTATAAGAGAATGCATAGTAATATACATGCACATGCCTTTTAATATTTTTGGTAATTCACATGATTTGATATATACACACTTTTCAGTTATACTTTACTACTTTAATTTACTTTAATTTATGCCTTTTCACTTTATATTTTATACTTATCTTTATTCGTTTTAATTATATTTTACTTTATTTATTTATTAATTACTTTTCTATCTCTCTTACAATTTATACATTGCCTTTTCTTCACCGTTTTTCATAATGTAGATTAACATGAAACCTTAACCAACCTACTTGCTTCAAGCCTCTTGGGTTGCTAGGATTTTTTTAGAACTCTAGTTTTTTTATTTGAATTTTTAAAATTTTTAATTATATATTCATAAGATCTTGATTCAATTTGTTCACCGCTTTAAAATACTTATTGTTTTATGAAGAAATTATCTAAAGAAAAAGAATAAAAGTATTGTTCCTTGAGAATTTCTTCCTAGCCCGTCAAGTCTTGACTTATCTTGGATGGGAATGACATGCTTTCGCTTGTTATTTTTTTATTTTTATTTATTTATTTATTTATAGAATTTTAAAAAAAATAATAATAATGGTCTCATGGCTAACACGGATCATAATTTCTAAACCTCAAAGAAATTTTATTTGAAGGTGATAAATGGGCCGAGACTAGGCTAGTTTATACTAATTTAGAAGAGCCTAAGATATGCAATAAAAAGCAAGAGGCTTTATTTCAATTCCTACTTGCCAGTTCCTAGTGCCTGAAAATTTTAAAAAACACAGTTGAACTCCACAAACAAACACTGCTTTTATCATGTTTATGGAATAGCTTTTGAAAGTTACATTTTCTTCCATTTCCTTAAAAAAAATATTAAAAAAAAAGGGTTACATTTTCTTCCATTTCCTTAAAAAAAAATATATATAAAAAAAAAGGTCTCTTCCCTAATTATTTTGTGGTTATCTTGGGCTTCAAGAATTCATTTGTTTTGAGGTGGGGCTGCGCTCTATTGTCTAAGCTTAGCCTAGAAGTAAGATCAGGTCACTCTCAAATAAAAAAAAACGCATCAGACCATAATCTTATGATCCCTTACCCAATTACAAGTACTGGACAGGTGTCATGCAATATAGCAGCACAGGTGCAATAATAACTTAAATCGTATGATAATTTGATTAACTTGCTATCCCAGATAGATTGAGATAATTCTGTCTGAAAAATAGAAAAAATAACAAAATATAGGTATAATAGTTTAATGTAAAATAATAAAATTAAAAAATATAAAATATTCAAATCAACTTGATTAATTATTTTTTATTAAAAAAATGATTATGCTCAGGTTCATTTAACTTATTGAACCTTGAGATATTCCCACATAAAAAAAATTACAAATTTTAATGACCAATGATTTAATATTAAATGATAAAAATAAAATAAAAAAATTCAATTTAAAAAAAATATCAAGAAAAAAAAACCACGATAACTCTAATTAACTAAGAACCTACTTAAACCAAGTTAATATTCAAAATTAACAACTTGATCATAAGATCAGAATTAATTCATAGAAGGAATATACAAAAAATTAACAAAGCAAAAATCTAAAAAAAATTATAATAACAAGAATAAAATTGAATTAAATATAAAAATTAAATGAAGTAAAATAACCAAAAATGATATTGAGAAAAAAATTTCAAGAAGCATAAAATCCAATGCAAATAACAAAAAAAATGATGAAAACTAAAATTAAAATAAATATAAACTAAAAAATACAAT